>NC_091157.1:1469715-1504715 GCF_040958095.1 Procambarus clarkii
ATCCATGGTATAATAGGTCATGTATGGAAGCGAAGAAACTGAACAAAAAGGCGTGGAGGAACTTCCGGAATAACAGAACACCAGAAAGCAGAGAGAGATACCAGAGAACCAGGAATGAGTACGTCAGGGTGAGAAGAGAAGCAGAGAAAAATTTTGAAAATGATATAGCAAACAAAGCCAAGACCGAACCAAAGCTACTCCACAGTCACATCAGAAGGAAAACAACAGTGAAAGAACAGGTATTAAAACTTAGAACAGGCGAGGACAGGTATACAGAGAATGACAGAGAGGTGTGTGAGGAACTCAACAAGAGGTTCCAGGAGGTCTTCACAATAGAACAGGGTGAGGTCACTGTGCTAGGAGAAAGGGAGGTAAACCAGGCGGCCTTGGAGGAGTTCGAAATTACGAGAGAGGAGGTCAAGAGACACCTGCTGGATCTGGATGTTAGAAAGGCTGTTGGTCCAGATGGGATCTCACCATGTGTACTGAAAGAGTGTGCAGAGGCACTTTGCCTGCCACTCTCCATAGTGTATAGTAAGTCACTAGAGACGGGAGACCTACCAGAAATATGGAAGACGGCGAATGTGGTCCCAATATACAAAAAGGGCGACAGACAAGAGGCACTGAACTACAGGCCAGTGTCCTTGACTTGTATACCATGCAAGGTGATAGAGAAGATCGTGAGAAAAAACCTGGTAACACATCTGGAGAGAAGGGACTTCGTGACAAATCGCCAACATGGATTCAGGGAGGGTAAATCTTGCCTTACAGGCTTGATAGAATTCTACGATCAGGTAACACAGATTAAGCAAGAAAGAGAGGGCTGGGCGGACTGCATTTTCTTGGATTGTCGGAAAGCCTTTGACACAGTACCGCATAAGAGGCTGGTACATAAGCTGGAGAGACAGGCAGGTGTAGCTGGTAAGGTGCTCCAGTGGATAAGGGAGTATCTAAGCAATAGGAAGCAGAGAGTTACGGTGAGGGGTGAGACCCCCGATTGGCGTGAAGTCACCAGTGGAGTCCCACAGGGCTCTGTACTCGGTCCTATCTTGTTTCTGATATATGTAAATGATCTCCCGGAGGGTATCGATTCATTTCTCTCAATGTTTGCGGACGATGCTAAAATTATGAGAAGGATTAAAACAGAAGAGGACTGTTTGAGGCTTCAAGAAGACCTAGACAAGCTGAAGGAATGGTCGAACAAATGGTTGTTAGAGTTTAACCCAACCAAATGTAATGTAATGAAGATAGGTGTAGGGAGCAGGAGGCCAGATACAAGGTATCATCTGGGAGAGGAAATTCTTCAGGAGTCAGAGAAGGAAAAAGACTTGGGGGTTGATATCATGCCAGACCTGTCTCCTTCAGCACATATCAAGCGGATAACATCAGCGGCATATGCCAGGCTGGCCAACATACGAACGGCATTCAGAAACTTGTGTAAAGAATCATTCAGAACTTTGTATACCACATATGTCAGGCCAATCCTGGAGTATGCAGCCCCAGCATGGAGTCCATATCTAGTCAAGGATAAGACTAAACTGGAAAAGGTTCAAAGGTTTGCCACCAGACTAGTACCCGAGCTGTGAGGTATGAGCTACGAGGAGAGACTACAGGAATTAAACCTCACTTCGCTGGAAGACAGAAGAGTTAGGGGGGACATGATCACCACATTCAAGATTCTGAAGGGGATTGATAGGGTAGATAAAGACAGTCTATTTAACACAAGGGGAACACGCACAAGGGGACACAGTTGGAAACTGAGTGCCCAAATGAGCCACAGAGATATTAGAAAGAACTTTTTTAGTGTCAGAGTGGTTGACAAATGGAATGCATTAGGAAGTGATGTGGTGGAGGCTGACTCCATACACAGTTTCAAGTGTAGATATGACAGAGCCCGATAGGCTCATGAATCTGTACACCTGTTGATTGACGGTTGAGAGGCGGGACCAAAGAGCCAGAGCTCAACCCCCGCAAACACAACTAGGTGAGTACACACACACACAAAGTTGAGAAGCGGGACCAAAGAGCCAGAGCTCAACCCCCGCAAACACAACTAGGTGAGTACACACACACACACACACACACACATACACACACTTCCGAGAAGCAACGGAAGAATCCATGGTATAATAGGGCATGTATGGAAGCGAAGAAACTGAACAAAAAGGCGTGGAGGAACTTCCGGAATAACAGAACACCAGAAAGCAGAGAGAGATACCAGAGAACCAGGAATGAGTACATCAGGGTGAGAAGAGAAGCAGAGAAAAATTTTGAAAATGATATAGCAAACAAAGCCAAGACCGAACCAAAGCTACTCCACAGTCACATCAGAAGGAAAACAACAGTGAAAGAACAGGTATTGAAACTTAGAACAGGCGAGGACAGGTATACAGAGAATGACAGAGAGGTGTGTGAGGAACTCAACAAGAGGTTCCAGGAGGTCTTCACAATAGAACAGGGTGAGGTCACTGTGCTAGGAGAAAGGGAGGTAAACCAGGCGGCCTTGGAGGAGTTCGAAATTACGAGAGAGGAGGTCAAGAGACACCTGCTGGATCTGGATGTTAGAAAGGCTGTTGGTCCAGATGGGATCTCACCATGGGTACTGAAAGAGTGTGCAGATGCACTTTGCCTGCCACTCTCCATAGTGTATAGTAAGTCACTAGAGACGGGAGACCTACCAGAAATATGGAAGACGACGAATGTGGTCCCAATATACAAAAAGGGCGACAGACAAGAGGCACTGAACTACAGGCCAGTGTCCTTGACTTGTATACCATGCAAGGTGATGGAGAAGATCGTGAGAAAAAACCTGGTAACACATCTGGAGAGAAGGGACTTCGTGACAAATCGCCAACATGGATTCAGGGAGGGTAAATCTTGCCTTACAGGCTTGATAGAATTCTATGATCAGGTGACACAGATTAAGCAAGAAAGAGAGGGCTGGGCGGACTGCATTTTCTTGGATTGTCGGAAAGCCTTTGACACAGTACCGCATAAGAGGCTGGTACATAAGCTGGAGAGACAGGCAGGTGTAGCTGGTAAGGTGCTCCAGTGGATAAGGGAGTATCTAAGCAATAGGAAGCAGAGAGTTACGGTGAGGGGTGAGACCTCCGATTGGCGTGAAGTCACCAGTGGAGTCCCACAGGGCTCTGTACTCGATCCTATCTTGTTTCTGATATATGTAAATGATCTCCCGGAGGGTATCGATTCATTTCTCTCAATGTTTGCGGACGATGCTAAAATTATGAGAAGGATTAAAACAGAAGAGGACTGTTTGAGGCTTCAAGAAGACCTAGACAAGCTGAAGGAATGGTCGAACAAATGGTTGTTAGAGTTTAACCCAACCAAATGTAATGTAATGAAGATAGGTGTAGGGAGCAGGAGGCCAGATACAAGGTATCATCTGGGAGAGGAAATTCTTCAGGAGTCAGAGAAGGAAAAAGACTTGGGGGTTGATATCACGCCAGACCTGTCTCCTGCAGCACATATCAAGCGGATAACATCAGCGGCATATGCCAGGCTGGCCAACATACGAACGGCATTCAGAAACTTGTGTAAAGAATCATTCAGAACTTTGTATACCACATATGTCAGGCCAATCCTGGAGTATGCAGCCCCAGCATGGAGTCCATATCTAGTCAAGGATAAGACTAAACTGGAAAAGGTTCAAAGGTTTGCCACCAGACTAGTACCCGAGCTGAGAGGTATGAGCTACGAGGAGAGACTACGGGAATTAAACCTCACTTCGCTGGAAGACAGAAGAGTTAGGGGGACATGATCACCACATTCAAGATTCTGAAGGGGATTGATAGGGTAGATAAAGACAGTCTATTTAACACAAGGGGAACACGCACAAGGGGACACAGGTGGAAACTGAGTGCCCAAATGAGCCACAGAGATATTAGAAAGAACTTTTTTAGTGTCAGAGTGGTTGACAAATGGAATGCGTTAGGAAGTGATGTGGTGGAGGCTGACTCCATACACAGTTTCAAGTGTAGATATGACAGAGCCCGATAGGCTCATGAATCTGTACACCTGTTGATTGACGGTTGAGAGGTGGGACCAAAGAGCCAGAGCTCAACCCCCGCAAACACAACTAGGTGAGTACAACTAGGTGAGTACACACACACACACACACACACACACACACACACACACACACACACACACACACACACACACACACACACACACACACACACACACACACAATGTGTGTGTGTGTGTGTTGATTGAGTAGATAAAGACAGGCTATTTAACACAAGGGACACAACGACACACGCACAAGGGGACACAGGTGGAAACTGAGTGCCCAAATGAGCCACAGAGATATCAGAAAGAACTTTTTTAGTGTCAGAGTGGTTGACAAATGGAATGCATTAGGAAGTGATGTGGTGGAGGCTGACTCCATACACAATTTCAAGTGTAGATATGATAGAGCCCAATAGGCTCAGGAACCTGTACGCCTGTTGATTGTCAAACATTCGCACAAACAGTTGCACGCACGCACGCACGCACGCACACACACACACACACACACACACACACACACACACACACACACACACACACACACACACACACACACACATTGGATTGGAGAACTGAACTTGTAAACAAACATGGCACAGAGCAGACGTAACACAGAGGGAGGAGGAGGACAAGATGACTCGCTTGAGGAGGCACTCATTCAAATGTGGAGTGAAATCAGGATGGAACTACAGGTAATGAAGGAAAAGGTAGCTAACCTGCTGGATGAACTGATTGTGGCAAGGTAGGAGATTAAAAGCCTGAAAGAGAATCCCCAATATCCGCCACGAACCAGCCCTCAGGAAGATGGTAATGTATCTATAGAAGGGACTTCTGGTCAACAAGGGACTTCTACATTACTACCCTCATTTGCATATATACTTAGTAGGACCCCGGAAGTGGTCTCTGCAGTACAGTTTGACGATAATCTCCTTCAAGAGATTGAGCCTGCTCTTCCCTCCGTAATTACGTCGTAGAAATTATATAAAACTACTATGGAAGAAATGTCCAACAACGACAACAACACCAGCAAGGTTTGCCAGAGCGCAAAACGTTGGAGCCACACACCTGTTCGGACTCAAACCGCCAAACTACTTGTTGATCGCTACCGGCCCCGCTGATTGGTCGCCGGTCTGGCTGCACCTGCCCTCGCATCCCCATACTACTTGATGTCCGGGGTCGCCACGACCTCAGACCTGAGAATGTTCAGTGCTTTCGTGGTTATCACTCCTCCCAGCTAGACGTTAGCGTGTACTGAGAGAGGTGATGGCTTAAAGCCAATATTCCAGCACCTTCCCAATTATTTCTGTGTTGCACTTCTTGTTATTTTGCCTTAACGTAACTTTTCATTGTGTCATTTAAGTATTCTCATTATTTTGATTGATTGATTTTATTATAAGAATTTGTTTGTGCATTTTATTCATGTTTTGATTTATTTAACGTAATTAAAATTTCATTGTTAAAGTTTACTTGTGTTTTGTGTGTCTTCTCCTTACCTTACCACAGACGAAGTTCCAGTTTTTTCTATTTTTTTTTTATAACTATGTGACGAGGCCATACCCCTAGCCTTAAACAGCCGAACACCAACGCGTTACCGTCACAGCATATATACTTAGTAGGACCCCGGAAGTGGTCTCTGCAGTACAGTTAATTGCCATAAAAGTTGCTACTTCTCAGGAAGCAGCAAGATGCACTAGGTGACTGATAGGGAGGAAAAGAGCACTAGTCGTTGTAGGTATTAAGGTGCAAATAGAGGCCACTCCAAGGGTGAGGAGAGATATGGACAAAGCCACAGTCAAAGAGATCCTTGAAGGAGTACAGATGGAGGGGGAAGAATTGAAAATAGAAAAGGTTTTCAGGCTTGGCCAGTACAACACGGACAAAGATCAATTGATAAAAGTGGTTTTCAAAAGCGAGAACACAAAAGAGAAAATTTTAGCAAAGAAGAGCAACCTACTCAATGTGCAGAAGTTTAAAAAGGTATTCCTGCAGAGGGATATGATCAGGGAGGAGAGACAGAGGGCAGCAGCAGCAAGGAAGGAGCGCAAGGAGAGGGAAAGGAATCAGGGAACCACATCCCAGAACCCTACGATCCCAGAAGGGAGTGGGGAACCCTCCACCGGAAATTCAACAGCCCCAGTGGGATGAAGATCACACCCTTCTCCCAACTAATAGAAGCCCTACCTGCCCCAGTCCCTATACTCATCCCCCACCCTAAGCCCTCCCTTCTGCCCAACCCCCATATCCCCTCCCTCCTCTCCCACCCCCTAAGCTCTCCCATCTCCCCTCCAAGCCCTCCTTCCTCCTTCTCTTCCCCAAGCCCTTCTCCCCCCCCCAAGCCCTCCTTTCTCCACTACCCCCCCGAGTCCTCCCTCCCCCCTTCCCC
Source organism: Procambarus clarkii (assembly GCF_040958095.1). Classification (NCBI taxonomy): domain Eukaryota; kingdom Metazoa; phylum Arthropoda; class Malacostraca; order Decapoda; family Cambaridae; genus Procambarus; species Procambarus clarkii. Next base: position 1,476,131 of record NC_091157.1, read on the forward strand.
CGACCACCCCCTCCCCTTTCTCCCTATCCCCCCAAACCCTCCCTTCTCCTCCACCCCTCCAAGCCCTCACTTCGCCCCTACCCTATCCAAACCAGATCCTCCCAGCCCCCCACAATCCAGGTCCCTCTCACTCTCAGCCCCCCTCACAACCTAAGGCACCCCCCCTTTCCCCCCCTCCCCATCCCCCTCCATGTTTACCTTCTCCAGTGGAAGCAACAGGAACTGGGGATGGACAAAAAAGAGTCAGCTTCAAGGTGATGTACACGAACATAGATGGGATTACAAGCAAGGTGAGCGAATTTAGGGAAAGAGCACAAGACGTAAACCCAGATGTAACTGGAATCATGGAAATAAAACTCTCAGGTATCATAACAAATGTGGTGTTCCCCCAGGATTACACTGTAATAAGGAAAGAGAGAGAGGGAAGGGGAGGAGGCGGAGTGGCCTTACTCATGAGAAAGGAATGGAGTTTCAAGGAGATGGTTATCCCAGGCTGTGAAGGGTTTAGAGACTACATAGCAGGCACCATGACGATGGGAGGACCCAGAGTAGTAGTAGCGGTGATATATAACCGACCACCAAATGCCAGAAGACCCAGGCCAGAGTATGACAGAGACAACATGGCAGTTAATAATATAATTGAGAGGGCAGCCTCTGCTGCCTAAAGAAATCGATCCCATATGCTCATCATGGATGACTTCAATCATGCAAGGATAGACTGGGAGAACAAGGAACTACACGGCGGAGAGGATACATGGAGAGCCAAACTAGTGGAAGTGGCGACAAGAAACTTTCTAAGCCAACATGTTAGGGAACCCAATAGGATGAGGGGAAACGATGAAAAAGCGACACTCTACTTAGTCTTCACTCTGAATGACTCCGACATAAGGGAAATTGACTTCGAAACCCAAGTAGGAATGAGCGATCACAGTGTACTGACGTTTGAGTATCTGGTCGAAGAAGGGCTAAAGTACTCGAGAAAGGGAACTGAAAGCAAAAGACTGGCATTCCGTAAGGAAAATTACGAGGACATAAGAAAATTCCTAACGGATGTAACATGGGAAGCAGAGCTAAGGGAAAAGACGGCCCAAGACATGATGGAATACATCACACAGAAGTGCAAGGAGGCAGCAGAAAAGTTTATCCCCGCCCAAAAGGTAAAAACTGAAATGCAGATTAGAAACCCATGGTTTAATCAGAGATGTAAGCTAGCTAAGCAACAAAGTAAAAGAGCATGGAGAAGCTTAAAATAACAGAACACTTGAGAGCAGAGAAGGTTAAGAGAGCCGGGAGTGAATACATCAGACACTTTCTAAGCCAGCACAGCAAGGAACCAACGGTTGAGAGGCGGGACCAAAGAGCCAGAGCTCAACCCCCGCAAGCACAACTAGGTGAGTACAAGAATAAGAGAAGACGAACCAGCTATGCTCGATCTGATATTTACCCTAAATGAGTGGGATATAAGGGAAGTCAAGAAGGAAGCACCCTTGGGAATGAGTGACCAGAGTGTATTAAACTTTGAGTACCTGGTAGAGCTAGGAATTATCTCCCCCCAAAAAAGAACTAGGAAACAAAAGGCTGGCATACCGAAAGGGGAACTATGAGGAGATGAGACGTTTCCTGAGGGATATACCATGGGACACAGACCTCAGAGATAAGTCTGAACAAGATATGATGGACTATGTCACCCAAAAGTGTCAGGAGGCAGTAAACAGGTTCATCCCGTCCCAAAGGGAAAAATCCGAGAAGCAACAGAAGAACCCATGATATAATAGGGCATGTATGGAAGCAAAGGAACTGAACAAAAGGGCGTGGAGGAACTTCCGGAAAAACAGAACACCAGAAAGCAGAGAGAGATACCAGAGAACCAGGAATGAGTATGTCAGGGTGAGAAGAGAAGCAGAGAAAATTTATGAAAATGATATAGCAAACAAAGCCAAGACCGAACCAAAGCTGCTCCATAGTCACATCAGGAAGAAAACAAACAGTGAAAGAACAGGTTATGAAACTTAAAACAGGCGAGGACAGGTATGCAAAGAATGACAAAGAGGTGTGTGAAGAACTTAACAAGAAATTCCTGGAGGTCTTCACAATAGAACAAGGTGAGGTCACTGTGCTAGGAGAAAGGGAGGTAAACCAGGCGGCCTTGGAAGGGTTCGAAATTACGAGTGAGGAGGTCAAGAGACACCTGCTGGATCTGGACGTTAGAAAGGCTGTTGGTCCAGACGGGATCTCACCATGGGTACTGAAAGAGTGTGCAGAGGCACTTTGCTAGCCACTCTCCATAGTGTATAGTAGGTCACTTGAGACGGGAGACCTACCAGAAATATGGAAGACGGCAAATGTGGTCCCAATATACAAAAAGGGCGACAGGCAAGAGACACTGAACTACAGGCCAATGTCCTTGACTTGTATGCTATGCAAGGTGATGGAGAAGATCGTGAGAAAAAAAGAGGAGGGTAGTGTTGTGGAGGAGGAGGAGGAGGGTAGTGTTGTGGAGGAGGAGGAGAGTAGTGTTGTAGAGGAGGAAGAAGAGAGTAGTGTTGTAAAGGAGGAAGCGGAGGGTAGTGTTGTGGAGGAGGAACAGTAGGGTAGTGTAGTGGAGGAAGAGGAGGAGGGTAGTGTTGTGGAGGAAGAGGAGGAGGGCTAGTGTTGTGGAGGAGGAAGAGGAGGGTAGTATTGGCGAGGAGGAGGAGGAGGGTAGCGCTGTGGAGGAGGAAGAGGAGGGTAGTGTTGTGGAGGAGGAAGAGGTGGGTTGTTTTGTGGAGGAGGAAGAGGAGGGTAGTGTTGTGCAGGAGAAGAGGGTAGTTTTGTGGAGGAGGAAGAGGAGGAGTGTTGTGGAGGAGGAAGAGGAGGGTAGTGTTGTGGAGGAGGAAGAGGAGGGTAGTGTTGTGTAGGAGGAAGAGGAGGATAGCGCTGTGGAGGAGGAAGAGGAGGGTAGTGTTGTGGAGGAATAAGAGGTGGGTAGTGTTGTGGAGGAGGAAGAGGAGGGGTAGTGTTGTGGAGGAGGAAGAGGAGGGTAGTGTTGTGGAGGAGGAGGAGAAGGGTAGTGCTGTGGAGGAGGAAGAGGAGGGTAGTATTGTGGAGGAGGAAGAGGTGGATAGTTTTGTGGAGGAGGAAGAGGAGGGTAGTGTTGTGGAGGAGGAAGAGGAGGGTAGTGCTGTGGAGGAGGAGGAGGAGGGTAGTGTTGTGGAGGAGGAAGAGGAGGGTAGTGTTGTGGAGGAGGAAGAGGAGGGTAGTGCTGTGGAGGAGGAGGAGGAGGGTAGTGTTGTGGAGGAGGAAGAGGAGAGTAGTGTTGTAGAGGAGGAAGAGGAGGGTAGTAATGTAGAGGAGGAAGAGGAGAGTAGTGTTGTAAAGGAGGAAGAGAAGAGTAGTGTTGTAAAGGATGAAGCGGAGGGTAGTGTTGTAGAGGAGGAAGAGTAGATAGTGTTGTGGAGGAGGAAGAGTAGGGTAGTGTTGTGGAGGAAGAGGAGGAGGGTAGTGTTGTGGAGGAGGAGGAGGAGGGCTAGTGTTGTGGAGGAGGAAGAGTAGGGTAGTGTTGTGGAGGAAGAGGAGGAGGGTAGTGTTGTGGAGGAGGAGGAGGAGGGGTAGTGTTGTGGAGGAGGAAGAGGAGGGTAGTGTTGGCAAGGAGGAGGAGGAGGGTAGTGTTGTGGAGGAGGAAGAGGAGGGTAGTGTTGTGGAGGAGAAAGAGGAGGGTAGTACTGTGGAGGAGGAAGAGGGGGTAGTGTTGTGGAGTAGGAAGAGGAGGGTAGTGTTGTGGAGGAGGAAGAGATGGGTAGAGTTGTGGAGGAAGAGGAAGAGGGAAGTGTTGTGGAGGAGGAAGAAGAAGGTCGTGTTGTGGAGAAGGATGTGGAGAGGAGGAGGAGGAGGAGGGAAGTTTTGTGGAGGAGGAGGAGGAGGTTAGTGTTGTGGGGGAGGAAGAGGAGGGTAGTGTTGTTGAGGAGGAAAAGGGTTGTGTTGTGGAGGAGGAGGAAAAGGAGGAGGAGGAGGAAGAGGAGGGTAGTGTTGCGGAGGAAGAAGAAGAGGGTTGTGTTGAAGAGGAAGGTATTGTTGTGGAGGAGGAAGATGAGGGTTGTGTTGTGGAGCAAAAGGAGAAGGGTAGTGTTGTGGAAGAGGAAGAGGAGGGTAGTGTTGTGGAGGGGGAAGAAGAGGGTAGTTTTGTGGAGGAGGAAGAGAAGGGTAGTGTTGTGGAGAAGTAAGAGGAGGGTAGTGTTGTGGAGGAGGAAGAGGAGGGTAGTGTTGTGGAGGAGGAAGAGGAGGGTAGTGCTGTGGAGGAGGAAGAGGAGGGTAGTGCTGTGGAGGAGGAAGAGGAGGGTAGTGTTGTGGAGGAGGAAGAGGACGGTAGTGTTGTGGAGGAGGAAGAGGAGGGTAGTGTTGTGGAAAGGAGGAGGAGGAGGGAAGTGTTGTGGAGGAGGAGGAGGAGGGTAGTGTTGTGGAGGAGGAAGAGGAGGAGGAGGGTAGTGTTGTGAAGGAGGAAGAGGAAGGTTGTGTTGAAGAGGAGGTATTGTTGTGGAAAAGGAAGAGGAGGGTTGTTTTGTGGAGGAGAAGGAGAAAGGTAGTGTTATGGAAGAGGAAGAGGAGGGTAGTGTTGTAGAGGAATAGGAGGGTTGTGTTGTGGAGGAGGAAGTGGAGGGTAATGTTGTGGAGGAGGAAGAGGAGGGTAGTGTTGTTGAGGAGGAGGGAAGTGTTGTGTAGGAGGAAGAGGAGGGTAGTGTTGTGGGGAAGGAAAAGGAGGGTAGTGTTGTGGAGGAGTAGGAGGAGGGTAGTGTTGTGGAGGAGGAATAGGAGGGTAGTGTTGTGGAGGAGGAAGAGGAGGGTAGTGTTGTAGAGGAGGAAGAGGAGGGTAGTAATGTAGAGGAGGAAGAGGAGAGTAGTGTTGTAGAGAAGGAAGAGGAGAGTAGTGTGTTAAAGTAGGAAGAGGAGGGTAGTGTTGTAGAGGAGGAAGAGTAGGGTAGTGTTGTGGAGGAGGAAGAGTAGGGTAGTTTTGTGGAGGAAGAGGAGGAGTGGAGTTTTGTGGAGGAGGAAGAGGAGGGTAGTTTTGTGGAGGAGGAAGAGGAGAGTAGTGCTGTGGAGGAGGAAGAGGAGAGTAGTGCCGTGGAGGAGGAAGAGGAGGGTAGTGTTGTGGAAGAGGAGGAGGAGGGTAGTGCTGTGGAGGAAGAGGAGGGTAGTTTTGTGGAGGAGGAAGAGAAGGGTAGTGTTGTGGAGGAGGAAGAGGAGGGTAGTGTTGTTGAGGAGGAAGAGGAGGGTAGTGTTGTGGAGGAGGAAGAGGAGGGAAGTGCTGTGGAGGAGAAAGAGGAGGGTAGTGTTGAGGAGGAGGAAGAGGAGGGTAGTGCTGTGGAGGAGGAAGAGGAGGGTAGTGTTGTGGAGGAGGAAGAGGAGGGTAGTGCTGTGGAGGAGGAAGAGGAGGGTAGTGCTGTGGAGAAGGAAGAGGAGGGTAGTGTTGTGGAGGAGGAAGAGGAGGGTAGTGTTGTGGAGGAGGAAAAGGTGGGTAGTGTTGTGGAGGAAGAGGAACAGGGAAGTGTTGTGGAGGAGGAGAGGAAGGTCGTGTTGTGGAGGAGGAGGAAAAGGGAAGTGTTGTGGAAGAGGAGGAGAAGGGAAGTATTGTGGAGGAGGAGGAGGTAGTGTTGTGGAGGAGGAGGAGGAGGAGGGTAGTGTTGTGGAGGAGGAGGAAGAGGAGGAGGGTAGTGTTGTGGAGGAGAAGAAGGAGGAGGGTAGTGTTGTGGAGGAGGAAGAGGAGGGTTGTGTTGAAGAGGAGAAAGAGGAGGGTAGTGTTGTGGAGGAGGAGGGTAGTGTCGTGGAGGAGGAGGAGGAGGAGGGAAGTGTTGTGGAGGAGGAAGAGGTAGGTAGTGTTGTGAAGGAGGAAGAGGAGGAGGAGGGTAGTGTTTTGGAGGAGGAGCAGAAAGAGGGTAGTGTACTGGTGGTGGAAGAGGAGGGTAGTGTTGTGGAGGAGTAGGAGGAGGGTTGTGTTGAGGAGGACGAAGAGGAGGGTAGTGTTGTAGAGGAGGAAGAGTAGGGTAGTATTGTGGAGGAGGAAGAGGAGGGTAGTGTTGTAGAGGAGGAAGAGGAGGGTAGTAATGTAAAGGAGGAAGAGGAGAGTAGTGTTGTAGAGGAGGAGGAGGAGGAGAGTAGTGTTGTAGAGGAGGAAGAGTACGGTAGTGTTGTGGAGGAGGAAGAGTAGGGTTGTGTTGTGGAGGAAGAGGAGGAGGGTAGTTTTGTGGAGGAGGAAGAGGAGGGTAGTGCTGTGGAGGAAGAAGAGGAGGGTAGTGTTGTAAAGGAGGAAGTGGAGGGTAGTTTTGTGGAGGAGGAAGATGAGGGTAGTGCTGTGTAGGAGGAATAGGAGGGTAGTGCTGTGGAGGAGGAAGAGGAGGTAGTGCTGTGGAGGAGGAAGAGTAGGGTAGTGCTGTGGAGAAGGAAGAGGAGGGTAGTGTTGTGGAGGAGGAAGAGGAGGGTAGTGTTGTGGAGGAGGAAGAGGAGGGTAGTGTTGTGGAGGAGGAAGAGGAGGGTAGTGCTGTGGAGGAGGAATAGGAGGGTAGTGCTGTGGAGGAGGAAAAGGAGGTAGTGCTGTGGAGGAGGAAGAGTAGGGTAGTGCTGTGGAGAAGGAAGAGGAGGGTAGTGTTGTGGAGGAGGAAGAGGAGGGTAGTGTTGTGGAGGAGGAGGAGGAGGGTAGTGTTGTGGAGGAGGAAGAGGAGAGTAGTGTTGTAGAGGAGAAGAGGAGAGTAGTGTCGTAAAGGAGGAAGAGTAGATAGTGTTGTGGAGGAGGAAGAGTAGGGTAGTGTTGTGGAGGAAAAGGAGGAGGGTAGTGTTGTGGAGGAGGAGGAGGAGGGCTAGTGTTGTGGAGGAGGAAGAGGAGGGTAGTGTTGTGGAGGAGGAAGAGGAGGTTAGTTTGTGGAGGAGGAAGAGGAGGTTAGTTTTGTGGAGGAGGAAGAGGAGGGTAGTGTTGTAAAGGGGAAGAGGAGGGTAGTTTTGTGGAAGAGGAAGAAGAGGGTAGTGCTGTGGAGGAGGAAGAGGAGGGTAGTGTTGTGGAGGAGGAAGAGGAGGGTAGTGTTGTGGAGGAGGAAGAGGAGGGTACTGCTGTGGAGGAGGAAGAGGAGGGTAATGCTGTGGAGGAGGAAGAGGAGGTAGTGCTGTGGAGGAGGAAGAGTAGGGAAGTGCTGTGGAGGAGGAAGAGGAGGGTAGTGTTGTGGAGGAGGAAGAGGAGGGTAGTGTTGTGGAGGAGGAGGAGGAGGGTAGTGTTGTGGAGGAGGAAAAGGAGAGTAGTGTTGTAGAGGAGGAAGAGAAGGGTAGTAATGTAATGGAGGAAGAGTAGGGTAGTGTTGTGGAGGAAGAGGAGGAGGGGTTGTGTTGTGGAGGAGGAAGAGGAGGGTAGTGTTGTGGAGGAGGAAGAGGAGGGTAGTTTTGTGGAGGAGGAAGAGGAGGGGTAGTGTTGTGGAGGAGGAAGAGGAGGGGTAGTGTTGTGGAGGAGGAAGAGGAGGGTAGTGATGTGGAGGAGGAAGAGGAGGGTAGTTGTGGAGAAGGAAGAGGAGGGTAGTGTTGTGGAGGAGGAAGAGGAGGGTAGTGTTGTGGAGGAAGAAGAGGTGGGTAGTTTTGAGGAGGAGGAAAAGGAGAGGTAGTGTTGTGGACGAAGAGGAGGAGGGAAGTGTTGTGGAGGAGGAAGAGGAGGGTAGTGTTGTGGAGGAGGAGGAGGAGGGTAGTGCTGTGAAGGAGGAAGAGGAGGGTAGTGTTGTGGAGGAGGAAGAGGTGGGTAGTTTTGTGGAGGAGGAAAAGGAAAGGTAGTGTTGTGGAGGAGGAAGAGGAGGGTAGTGTTGTGGAGGAGGAAGAGGAGGGTAGTTTTGTGGAGGAAGAAGAGGAGGGGTAATGTTGTGGAGGAGGAAGAGGAGGGTAGTGTTGTGGAGGAGGAAGAGGAGGGTAGTGTTGTAGTGGAGAAAGAGGAGGGTAGTTTTGTGGAGGAGGAATAGGAGGGTAGTGCTGTGGAGGAGGAAGAGGAGGATAGTGTTGTGAAGGAGGAAGAGGAGTGTAGTGTTGCGGAGGAGGAAGAAGAGGGGTAGTGCTGTGGAGGAGGAAGAGGAGGTAGTGCTGTGGAGGAGGAAGAGTAGGGTAGTGTTGTGGAGGAAGAGGAGGAGGGTAGTTTTGTGGAGGAGGAAGAGGAGGGTAGTTTTGTTGAGGAGGAAAAGAAGGGTAGTGCTGTGGAGGAGAAGAAGAGGGGTAGTGCTGTGGAGGAGGAAGAGGAGGGTAGTGTTGTGGAGGAGGAAGAGTAGGGTAGTGCTGTGGAGAAGGAAGAGGAGGGTAGTGTTGTGGAGGAGGAAGAGGAGGGAAGTGTTGTGGAGGAGGAGGAGGAGGGTAGTGTTGTGGAGGAGGAAGAGGAGAGTAGTGTTGTAGAGGAGGAAGAAGAGGGTAGTAATGTAGAGGAGGAAGAGTAGGGTAGTGTTGTGGAGGAAGAGGAGGAGGGTAGTGTTATGGAGGAGGAGGAGGAGGGCTAGTGTTGAGGAGGAGGAAGAGGAGGGTAGTGCTGTGGAGGAGGAAGAGAGGTAAGTTTTGAGGAGGAGGAAGAGGAGGGTAGTGCTGTGGAGGAGGAAGAGGAGGGTAGTGTTGTGGAGGAAGAGGAGGGTAGTGTTCTGGAGGAGGAAGAGGAGGGTAGTGTTGTGGAGGAGGAAGAGGAGGTAGTGCTGTGGAGGAGGAAGAGGAGGTTAGTGTTGTGAAGGAGGAAGAGGAGGGCAGTGTTGCGGAGGAGGAAGAGGAGGGTAGTGTTGTGGAGAAGGAAGAGGAGGGTAGTGTTGGGGAGGAAGAGGAGGGTAGTGTTGTAAAGGAGGAAGAAGAGGGTAGTGTTGTGGAGGAGGAAGAGGAGGGTAGTGTTGTGAAGGAGGAAGAGAAGGGTAGTATTGTGGAGGAGGAAGAGGAGGGTAGTTTTGTGGAGGAGGAAGAGGAGGGTAGTTTTGTGGAGGAGGAAGAGGAGAGTAGTGCTGTGGAGGAGGAAGAGGAGAGTAGTGCTGTAGAGGAGGAAGAGGAGGGTAGTGTTGTGGAAGAGGAGGAGGAGGGTAGTGCTGTGGAGGAAGAGGAGGGTAGTTCTGTGGAGGAGGAAGAGGAGGGTAGTGTTGTGGAGGAGGAAGAGGAGGGTAGTGTTGTTGAGGAGGAAGAGGAGGGTAGTTTTGTCAAGGAGGAAGAGGAGGGTAGTTTTGTGGAGGAGGAAGAGAGGATAGTGCTGTGGAGGAGGAAGAGGAGGGTAGTGCTGTGGATGAGGAAGATGAGGGTAGTGTTGTGGAAGAGGAGGAGGAGGGTAGTGCTGTGAAGGATGAAGAGGAAGGTAGTGCTGTGGAGGAGGAAGAGTAGGGTAGTGTAGTGGAGGAGGAAGAGTAGGGTAGTGTTGTGGAGGAAAGAGGAGGGTAGTGTTGTGGAGGAGGAAGAGGAGGGTAGTGCTGTGGACGAGGAAGAGGAGGGTAGTGTTGTGGAGGAGGAAGAGGAGGGTAGTGTTGTAAAGGAGGAAGAAGAGGGTAGCTTTGGAGGAGGAAGAGAAGGGTAGTGCTGTGGAGGAGGAAGAGGAGGGTAGTGTTGTGGACGAGGAGGAGGGTAGTGTTGTGGAGGAGGAAGAGGAGGGAAGGGTTTGTGAGAAAGGAGGAGGAAGAGGATAGTGTTGGAGAGGCGGAAGTGGAGGGTAGTGTTTGGGGAAGGAAGAGGAGGGGAGTGTTGTGGAAGAAGTGGAGGATAGTGCTGTGGAGGGAGGGTAGTGTTGTGGAGAAGGACGAGGAGGGTTGTGTTGTGGAAGAAGAAAGAAGGGAAGTGTTGTGTTGTGGTGTTGAGGAAGAGGGGGGTAGTGTTGTAAAGGAGGAGGAGGAGGGGGTGGGTAGTGTTGTGGATGAGGAAGAGGAAGAAAGTTTTGTGGAGATGGAAGAGGAAGGGAGTTTTGTTGAAAAAGAAGAGGAGGGTAGTGTTGAAGAGGAGGAGCAGGAGGGTAGTGTTATGGAGGAGGAGGAGGAGGGTAGTGTTGTGGAGGAGGAAGAGAAGAGTAGTGTTGTGGAGGATAAAGAGGAGGGTAGTGTAGTGGAGGAGGAAGAGGAGGGTAGTGTTTTGGAGGAGGAGGAGGATGGTTGTGTTATGCAGAAGGAAAGAGAGTTGTGTTGTGGAGGATGAGGAAGAGGAAGGAAGTGTTGTGGAGGAGAAAGAGGATGGTAGTGTTTTGGAGGAAGAAGAGGAGGGTAGTGTTGTGGAGAAGGAAGAGGAGGGTAGAGTTGTGGAGTAGGAAGAGGAGGGTAGAGTTGTGGAGGAGGAAGAGGAGGGTAGTGTTGTTGAGATGGAAGAGGAGGGTAGTGTTGTGGAGGAGGAAAGAGGAAAGTGTTGTGGAGGAGGAAGAGGAGGGAAGTGTTGTGGGAAGAGGAGGAGGGTAGTGATGTGGAGGAGGAAGAGGAGGGTAGTATTGTGGGGGAGGAAGTGAAGGGTAGTGTTGAGGAGGAGGAAGAGGAGGGAAGGGTTGCGAGGGAGGAGGAGGAGGAGGATAGTGTTGGAGAGGCGGAAGTGGAGGGTAGTGTTGTGGTGAAGGAAGAGGAGGGGTAGTGTTGTGGACGAGGAGGAGGAGGGTACTGCTGTGGAGGAGGAAGAGGAGAGTTGTGTTGTGGAGAAGGAAGAGGAGGGTTGTGTTGTGAAGAAGGAAGAGGAGGGTAGCGTTGTGGAGGAGAAGGATGAGGGAAGTGTTGTGGAAGAGGAAGAGTAGGGAAGTGGTGTGAAGGAGGAAGAGGAGGGTAGTGTTGGGGAGCAGGAAGAAGAGGGTAGTGTTACGGAGGAGGAAAAGGAGGGTAGTGTTGTGGAGCAGGAAGAGGTGGATAGGGTTGTGGAGGAGGAAGAGAAGGGTAGTGTTGTGGACGAGGAGGAGGGTAGTGTTGTGGAGGAGGAAGAGGAGGGAAGGGTTTGTGAGAAAGGAGGAGGAGGAGGATAGTGTTGGTGAGGCGGAAGTGGAGGGTAGTGTTGTGGGAAGGAAGAGGAGGGAGTGTTGTGGAAGAAGTGGAGGATAGTGCTGTGGAGGAGGAGGGTAGTGTTGTGGAAGCGGAAGAGGAGGGAAGTGTTGTGGAGAAGGAAGAGGAGGGGATTGTTGTGGAAGAAGAAGTGGAGGATAGTGTTGTCGAAAAGGAAGAGGGTAGTGCTGTGGAGGAGGAAGAGGAGGGTAGTGTTGTGGAAGAGAGGAGGAGGGTAGTGCTGTGAAGGATGAAGAGGAAGGTAGTGCTGTGGAGGAGGAAGAAGTAGGGTAGTGTTGTGGAGGAGGAAGAGGAGGGTAGTGCTGTGGAGGAGGAAGAGGAGGGTAGTGTTGTGAAGAAGGAAGAGGAGGGTAGTGTTGTGGAGGAGGAAGAGGAGGGTAGTGTTGTAAAGGAGGAAGAAGAGGGTAGTTTTTTGAAGGAGGAAGAGAAGGGTAGTGCTGTGGTGGAGGAAGAGGAGGGTAGTGTTGTGGAGGAGGAAGAGTAGGGTAGTGTTTTGGAGGAGGAAGAGGAGGGTAGTGTTGTAAAGGAGGAAGAGGAGGGTAGTATTGTGAAGGAGGAAGAGGAGGGTAGTTTTGTGGAGGAGGAAGAGGAGGGTAGTTTTGTGGAGGAGGAAGAGGAGAGTAGTGCTGTGGAGGAGGAAGAGGAGAGTAGTGCTGTAGAGGAGGAAGAGGAGGGTAGTGTTGTGGAAGAGAAGGAGGAGGGTAGTGCTGTGGAGGAAGAGGAGGGTAGTTCTGTGGAAGAGGAAGAGGAGGTAGTGTTGTGGAGGAGGAAGAGGAGGGTAGTGTTGTTGAGGAGGAAGGGAGGGTAGTTTTGTCAAGGAGGAAGAGGAGGGTAGTTTTGTGGAGGAGGAAGAGGAGAGTAGTGCTGTGGAGGAGGAAGAGGAGAGTAGTGCTGTAGAGGAGGAAGAGGAGGGTAGTGTTGTGGAAGAGGAGGAGGAGGGTAGTGCTGTGGAGGAAGAGGAGGGTAGTTCTGTGGAGGAGGAAGAGGAGGGTAGTGTTGTGGAGGAGGAAGAGGAGGGTAGTGTTGTTGAGGAGGAAGAGGAGGGTAGTTTTGTCAAGGAGGAAGAGGAGGGTAGTTTTGTGGAGGAGAAGAGGAGGATAGTGCTGTGGAGGAGGAAGAGGAGTGCTGTGGATGAGGAAGATGAGGGTAGTGTTGTGGAAGAGGAGGAGGAGGGTAGTGCTGTGAAGGATGAAGAGGAAGGTAGTGCTGTGGAGGAGGAAGAGTAGGTAGTGTAGTGGAGGAGGAAGAGTAGGGTAGTGTTGTGGAGGAGGAAGAGGAGGGTAGTGTTGTGGAGGAGGAAGAGGAGGGTAGTGCTGTGGACGAGGAAGAGGAGGGTAGTGTTGTGGAGGAGGAAGAGGAGGGTAGTGTTGTAAAGGAGGAAGAAGAGGGTAGCTTTGTGGAGGAGGAAGAGAAGGGTAGTGCTGTGGAGGAGGAAGAGGAGGGTAGTGTTGTGGACGAGGAGGAGGGTAGTGTTGTGGAGGAGGAAGAGGAGGGAAGGGTTTGTGAGAAAGGAGGAGGAAGAGGATAGTGTTGGAGAGGCGGAAGTGGAGGGTAGTGTTGTGGGGAAGGAAGAGGAGGGGAGTGTTGTGGAAGAAGTGGAGGATAGTGCTGTGGAGGAGGAGGGTAGTGTTGTGGAGAAGGACGAGGAGGGTTGTGTTGTGGAAGAAGAAGAGAAGGGAAGTGTTGTGTTGTGGTGTTGAGGAAGAGGGGGTAGTGTTGTAAAGGAGGAGGAGGAGGGGGTGGGTAGTGTTGTGGATGAGGAAGAGGAAGAAAGTTTTGTGGAGATGGAAGAGGAAGGGAGTTTTGTTGAAAAAGAAGAGGAGGGTAGTGTTGAAGAGGAGGAGCAGGAGGGTAGTGTTATGGAGGAGGAGGAGGAGGGTAGTGTTGTGGAGGAGGAAGAGAAGAGTAGTGTTGTGGAGGATAAAGAGGAGGGTAGTGTAGTGGAGGAGGAAGAGGAGGGTAGTGTTTTGGAGGAGGAGGAGGATGGTTGTGTTATGCAGAAGGAAGAAGAGAGTTGTGTTGTGGAGGAGGAGGAAGAGGAAGGAAGTGTTGTGGAGGAGAAAGAGGATGGTAGTGTTTTGGAGGAAGAAGAGGAGGGTAGTGTTGTGGAGAAGGAAGAGGAGGGTAGAGTTGTGGAGTAGGAAGAGGAGGGTAGAGTTGTGGAGGAGGAAGAGGAGGGTAGTGTTGTTGAGATGGAAGAGGAGGGTAGTGTTGTGGAGGAGGAAGAAGAGGGAAGTGTTGTGAGGAGGAAGAGGAGGGAAGTGTTGTGGGAAGAGGAGGAGGGTAGTGATGTGGAGGAGGAAGAGGAGGGTAGTATTGTGGGGAGGAAGTGAAGGGTAGTGTTGAGGAGGAGGAAGAGGAGGGAAGGGTTTGCGAGGGAGGAGGAGGAGGAGGATAGTGTTGGAGAGGCGGAAGTGGAGGGTAGTGTTGTGGTGAAGGAAGAGGAGGGTAGTGTTGTGGACGAGGAGGAGGAGGGTACTGCTGTGGAGGAGGAAGAGGAGAGTTGTGTTGTGGAGAAGGAAGAGGAGGGTTGTGTTTGAAGAAGGAAGAGGAGGGTAGCGTTGTGGAGGAGAAGGATGAGGGAAGTGTTGTGGAAGAGGAAGAGTAGGGAAGTGGTGTGAAGGAGGAAGAGGAGGGTAGTGTTGGGGAGCAGGAAGAAGAGGGTAGTGTTACGGAGGAGGAAAAGGAGGGTAGTGTTGTGGAGCAGGAAGAGGTGGATAGGGTTGTGGAGGAGGAAGAGAAGGGTAGTGTTGTGGACGAGGAGGAGGGTAGTGTTGTGGAGGAGGAAGAGGAGGGAAGGTTTGTGAGAAAGGAGGAGGAGGAGGATAGTGTTGGTGAGGCGGAAGTGGAGGGTAGTGTTGTGGGGAAGGAAGAGGAGGGGAGTGTTGTGGAAGAAGTGGAGGATAGTGCTGTGGAGGAGGAGGGTAGTGTTGTGGAAGCGGAAGAGGAGGGAAGTGTTGTGGAGAAGGAAGAGGGGGGATTGTTGTGGAAGAAGAAGTGGAGGATAGTGTTGTCGAAAAGGAGAGGAGGGTAGTGCTGTGGAGGAGGAAGAGGAGGTAGTGTTGTGGAAGAGGAGGAGGAGGGTAGTGCTGTGAAGGATGAAGAGGAAGGTAGTGCTGTGGAGGAGGAAGAGTAGGGTAGTGTTGTGGAGGAGGAAGAGGAGGGTAGTGCTGTGGAGGAGGAAGAGGAGGGTAGTGTTGTGAAGAAGGAAGAGGAGGGTAGTGTTGTGGAGGAGGAAGAGGAGGGTAGTGTTGTAAAGGAGGAAGAAGAGGGTAGTTTTTTGAAGGAGGAAGAGAAGGGTAGTGCTGTGGTGGAGGAAGAGGAGGGTAGTGTTGTGGAGGAGGAAGAGTAGGGTAGTGTTTGGAGGAGGAAGAGGAGGGTAGTGTTGTAAAGGAGGAAGAGGAGGGTAGTATGTGAAGGAGGAGAGGAGGGTAGTTTTGTGGAGGAGGAAGAGGAGGGTAGTTTTGTGGAGGAGGAAGAGGAGTAGTGCTGTGGAGGAGGAAGAGGAGAGTAGTGCTGTAGAGGAGGAAGAGGAGGGTAGTGTTGTGGAAGAGAAGGAGGAGGGTAGTGCTGTGGAGGAAGAGGAGGGTAGTTCTGTGGAAGAGGAAGAGGAGGGTAGTGTTGTTGGAGGAGGAAGAGGAGGGTAGTGTTGTTGAGGAGGAAGAGGAGGGTAGTTTTGTCAAGGAGGAAGAGGAGGGTAGTTTTGTGGAGGAGGAAGAGGAGGATAGTGCTGTGGAGGAGGAAGAGGAGGGTAGTGCTGTGGATGAGGAAGATGAGGGTAGTGTTGTGGAGGAGGAGGAGGATGGTTGTGTTGCAGAAGGAAGAAGAGAGTAGTGTTGTGGAGGAGGAAGAAGAGGAAGGAAGTGTTGTGGAGTAGGAAGAGGAGGGTAGAGTTGTGGAGGAGGAAGAGGACTGTAGTGTTGTTGAGATGGAAGAGGAGGGTAGTGTTGTGGAGGAGGAAGAAGAGGGAAGTGTTGTGGAGGAGGAAGAGGAGGGAAGTGTTGTGGGAAGAGGAAGGGTAGTGATGTGGAGGAGGAAGAGGAGGGTAGTATTGTGGGGGGAGGAAGTGAAGGGTAGTGTTGAGGAGGAGGAAGAGGAGGGAAGGGTTTGTGAGAAAGGAGGAGGAGGAGGATAGTGTTGGAGAGGCGGAAGTGGAGGGTAGTGTTGTGGGAAGGAAGAGGAGGGGAGTGTTGTGGAAGAAGTGGAGGATAGTGCTGTGGAGGAGGAGGAGGGTAGTGTTGTGGAAGCGGAAGAGGAGGGAAGTGTTGTGGAGAAGGAAGAGGAGGGGATTGTTGTGGAAGAAGAAGTGGAGGATAGTGTTGTCGAGAAGGAAGAGGATGGTAGTGTTGTGGATGAGGAAGAGGAGGGTAGTGTTGTGGAGGAGGAAGAGGAGGGTAATGTTGTGAAGGAGGAAGAGGAGGGTAGTGTTCTGGAGGAGGAAGAGGAGAGTATTGTTGTGGAGAATAAAGAGGAGGGTAGTGTAGAGGAGGAAGAAGAGGAGGGTAGTGTTTTGGAGGAGGAGGAGGATGGTTGTGTTATGCAGAAGGAAGAAGAGAGTAGTGTTGTGGAGGAGGAGGAAGAGGAAGGAAGTGTTGTAGAGGAGGAAGAGGAGAGAAGTGTTGTGGAGGAGGAGGAGGAGGAGGGTAGTGTTCGGAGGAGGAAGAGGAGGGTAGTGTTGTAAAGAAGGAAGAAGAGGGTAGTATTGTGGAGGAAAAGGAGGGTAGTGCTGAGGAGGAGGAAGAGGAGGGTAGTGTTGTGGAAAAGGAAGAGGAGGACAGTTTTGTGGAGAAGTAAGAGGAGGTAGTGTTGTGGAGATAAGAGGAGGGTAGTGTTGTGAGGAGGAGGAGGAGGGTAGTGTGTTGTGAGAGGAAGAGGAGGCAAGAGTTGTGGAAGAAGAAGAGAGGGAAGTGTTGTGGAGGAGGAAGAGGGGGGTAGTGTTGTGGAGGAGGAAGAGGAGGGTGTTTTGTGGAAGAAGAGGAGGGTAGTGTTGTGAGAGGAGGAGGAGGGTAGTGTATGGAGGAGGAAGAGGAGGGTAGTGTTGTGGAGAGGAAGAGAGGGTAGTGTGTGGAGGAGGAAGAGGAGAGTGTTGTGGAGGAGGAAGAGGAGGTAGTGTTGTGGAGGAGGAAGAGAGGGTAGTGTTGTGGAGGAGGACGGGAAGAGGAGGGTAGTGTTGTGGAGGAGGAGAGGAGAGTGTTGTGGAGGAGGAAGAGGAGGGTAGTGTTGTGGAGGAGGACGAGGAGGGTAGTGTTGTGGAGGAGGAGAGGAGGGCAGTGTTGTGGAGGAGGAAAGGAGGGTAGTGTTGTGGAGGAGAAGTGCAGGGTAGTGTTGTGGAGGAGGAGAGGAGGGTAGTGTTGTGGAGGAGGAGGAGGAGGATAGGTTGTGGAGGAGGAAGAGGAGGGTAGTGTTTGGAGGAGGAGAGGAGGAGTGTTGTGGGAGGAAGATGAGGGTAGTGTTGTGAGAAGGAGAGGAGGGTATGTTGTGGAGAGGAAGAGGAGGGTGTGTTGTGGAGAAGGAAGAGGAGGGTAGTGTTGGAGAGGAAGAGGAGGGTGGTGTTGTGGAGAAGGAAGAGGAGGGTAGTGATGTGGATGGGGAAGAGGAGGAGGGGAGTGTTGTGGAGGAAGTGGAGGGTAGTGTTGTTAATGAGGAGGAGGGTAGTGTTGTGGAGGACAAGTAGGGTAGACCAAGGAAGCAGCACTCACCCTTTCACCAACACAGTAGGCCAGGTGTGAGGGAATCAGATTCCCTCAGCTAGTTTTCCTAGTTTCTAGATTAGGCTAGTCACTCTAGAAACTGAAGCTTTCAAACTAACATATACTTGTGGGGTGTTGAATGAAAGCTTATGTTATGGTCTATCATTTGTGTAGTCAGAAGTCTGTGATTGCTCTGTAGAGAGAATTACAGAGATGTTCCTGTTTCTGTGAAATAGGATGGGGAGGGGAGAGTGTATGGTATGAGAGGATACTTGACTAAAACCGTTAGAGGTGGGGGGGGAGAGTGGAGTGAACGTTGCCCCCCCCCCTAACATGTGAGACAGTACGCCACTGTCTTTTAGGCCTCCCCTTCCTTGTGACGTCACGGGACGCTCGAGGGTGAGTGAGCCTGTGATTGGAGTAGGCAAGTGTGCTCCAAGCCGAGTTTTGGCGCGAACGGCTGTGATTGGGAGCAGCACGAGGGAGCCGTGCCAGCTCCATGCTGATTGGTCAAGACAAAGTAGGGAGGAGGTATGGGTATTTTGAGTTTCCCTAGCCCGGGAAATAGGCAGTCTGAGCAGGGTAGCAGGTGGACTAGGACGTGTCGGGGTGGAGGGGGGGAGTTTTCCCCCTCCACCCCCGTTAATCGCGGACATTACCGTGTTAACTAGCAGGGATGGCACCCCTGCTATCCCTGGTTGTGTCTAGGCCCAATATTCGTGAAATTCGAGGGCCGACGATTTACGGAAGGAACAGTAAAAAACTAAAGAGACAGTTGACAGTGTTCACCCATGAGGCAGCTGGCAGAGCCTCATGGTGTAACAGGTGGGTCGAGTATCCTGTCTAGTGTTGTATGGACAATGGACAATCGGTGGTATTATGGGCAGTGTAATTGAGTGTGATATTACAGGCCCATGTTGGATTTTTTTATTCCACCTAGCGGCGGCCATGTGGTGACGCCGCCGGCCATTGTCACCCCAGTGTAGAGCAAGGCAGGCTCTGGTTTGCTGGAGTTGTGGGCGATTCCTCAACCACGTGTGTATGCCCGGGGGCCACCCCGGCCACCCGCCGCATGGCCCAGCCACATGGCCTGGCTACCCCACCCGCCTGTCCGCGCGCCAGCCACCCACCCAGGCCACCCGCACGGCCAAACCCCACCCCACCCCGCGCACCAGCTCAGCCGGGTGGGGTGCTATGACGTCATGCACTACCCGTGGCCACCCCCGGCCACCCAGCCCGCTCGGCCCGGCCCGGCTCGGCTCGGCCCCGGCTCGGCCCGGACCGGCTCGGCTCGGCTCGGGCCCGGCTCGGCCCGGCCTCGGCCCGCGCGTTGGCTACCCACCCGCCTGCCGCGCGCGCCGGCTACCACCAACCCCAACCCCCCAACCCCCTCTCAACTCGGGAGGGGCGCTGGGGCCACGCGGTGGCCACATGCCTTGGCCACTTTCCCGGGACAGCCTAAGGCCACATCTTGTCGATGCATGAGGAGCAAGAATTAAGTGTTGACAGCTAGGGTGGTAGTGACCTGGGAAATGAGTAAAAAATAAGAGAGTACACGGGACCACACTGTATTATCATGATGATATATATGTGTGTAGTAGACTCGACTAGAGTATGTAACCGGTCAGTGTAGAGATTTACCATATAAGTTGATCCGCCTGTCGATTCTATATAATCGTTCAGACTGGATTAATTCCATAGAGTACCGTATATTAATTATAATCATTAGAGGTAGGCAGGCCAGGTTGCCGGGATGTCAGTGGGTACCCTGAGGTCTGTGTAGTTAGTTACATTTACCTGATGATATTTTTCATTGATTAGTGAATGCCATGTCTATGTGTTCATTTGCATGCTTTATGTACTGTGTTGTGTGGTGAGTCACGCAGATGTGATTGCTGACCTGATTGCCTAATGATGTCATTAGCATGTGGGGTATGCTGACAGCATCATTATGTTGCAGGTTTGTGCAGTGTTGTTTATCAGTTTATACGATATTATTATTGCCCTCGGAGCGGTGTTGAGGGTTTAAGGGACCTCTAGGATTATTCAGGGGAATTCACAGTACTTAATGAGAGCAGGCAATTGATGGGTTAATTGCCTTGCTGAGGTAAGTGTGTGTTCACAGTAGTCCTTTGCAACGGTTGCAAGAAAAAGAGGGGGGCAGTAATATTGGTATACTCTTGTGTGTTGCACAACCGTGTGTCATTATTGTGTGGGCACAGTAATTAGCCTGTTGCAGTAGCCGCAACCATATGTGGGCAATGCATTTGTGTTGTTGCATGCCATTATAGTGTGACCTATGTAACACTCGGGGTTACTTTGTTTCTTTAAGTTGTGTTGAGGACTTAAGGATTCAGTGAGTTAATAATTGGGGAATTAACTGGAATAAGGGGTGCACACTTAGTATTGTTTGTGTGAGTAAGGACTCTTATGAGAGAGAACAGCGTTGAGCTTGAGTGAGATAACGTCTCAGGAGCAATTAATTGTCCGTGGTGACAACTAATTGACCACTCTAGCTAATTATAGTAATTAGCCTTCTCATCATGAATCCACGTAGTGTGGAGAGGATCTGTCAGGACGTCTGTCAGTATTTGTGTTAACGTAATTTGCTCGAGACTAATTACCTTTTCGGGGTATAGCAATTAGTGGCTCAGGTTAATAAGTGGAGTAATTCACATGGAGAGCTCCGATGACTCGGTAAAGCGAGGTCATCGGAGCTAGCATAAATCCGTTGTATTAATCATATCCTGTCTGAGGACAGTGGATTATTGGCACATCTTGTTAATTAGGGGTAATTAACCTCCTTTCCGTGAATTCACAGTTTGAGTAGACCTGCTTAGGCAGTGCAGGAGTGAACGTATATTATGGATGATTAATTAATCGGTCCTGGTGACAGTTAATTAATTGCTCAGAATTAATTAGGGAATTAATTAGGGTAATTAACACTCACTAGAAAATTTTTGACACAGACTGTTGAGAAGCTACCTAGTTAGGGTAGGCTTAGTTAACGTAACTCAATGGGGATGTAATTGTGGTCCGTTTGACCTTAATTGAGGATTACTTCACTGAATACTTGCAAGGAGTCAAGTGTGATGTAATATATGTTTGAGTTATTGTTAACAAGAGAGACAAGTGTTAAAGATTAACGTAGAGTATCATCATGTTGTTGTCTAGTGGGAGACAATTGTTGTGATTACCGTAGGTACTTTGTTGCTGACTGCTGCGATCAGTCAATTAACGTAATTAATCACTTAAGGCAATTTCTTTTGGTTGTCGTCTGGTGACGAGAGTAGAGTAATCTAGGGATTTGTGGAGCTTGTGTCCCAGAATACCGCCTTGCCTGTCTTTGTTACTGTTTACAACAGGGCAACTTCTTGTGGGGAGTTGCAAAGAGTATTCACACTGGCTATGATAAGGGGGGGGGATCACTGTTGGACTACCCGCCATAGTTACGTGGGTCTCTCCTGGGGGGCGGGAGGATCCCTAAAGCTTGTGATTATAGTAGCTGTAGGGAAAACCGAGACACTATTGATTGCATGCTTGTGTCTTCTTCAGTGGAAATCCTTCATTTGTTCAGTTAGTTCATGTTGTCAGCCCGAAGTGTTAGCAAGATGGAGCCTGCTATCACTTCTCGAGGGGCTGTTGAATAGCTGTGTTGCAAATGCCACTTGATGTACAATAACGTAACCATTCGCTGTGGTGTAACTTTTATTTTTCTTTGGTGTAATATTTTTCTTTGTTTTGCAATATTGCGTCATCAGTGGGCACACCTGTGTTCAGGTTAGTTCAGTATGCAGCCTCACAGCAAGGGTTGCTATTTAGCTGTTTGTTATCGTGCCACTGGATGGACATTAACGTAACGTAAACTCGGTAATGTAGTAGTTAGTCTCTTGTTATTAATAAATTGTTATGTTATAGAAAACGGTCTTTGATGTCAACCCTTCAACCATATTATTCCACCATATTTCTGCATATTATTAAATGTTGATGTGATCTTGATAAGGCGGCTGTTCTTGGGAATTCGAATTCCAAATTCATAGCGCCACATCAAATATAAATATTTGATTGCGAGAACCCGTCGGTTACCCTTTATTAGTTTTAAACGTCCTGTTTAACTAGGAGGAGCCAGCGGCCTATTGTGGACAGGTTTTCACCCCTGGTGTGGAGGCCTGGCGGTTTGCTCCCGCTTTTCCTTTTTCTATTGGCACTCATGCTTAACTGCCGTGAGCAGCCTTTTAAACTTGTAGTCCACCTCCTAAGGGAGGTAGGCGTAGAAAAAATCTCACACCAGGGAGACAACACTGACCCTCTCACCAACACAGTAGGCCAGGGTGACAACACTGACCCTCTCACCAACACAGTAGGCCAGGGTGACAACACTGACCCTCTCACCAACACAGTAGGCCAGGGTGACAACACTGACCCTCTCACCAACACAGTAGGCCAGGGAGGCAACACTGACCCTCTCACCAACACAGTAGGCCAGGGTGACAACACTGACCCTCTCACCAACACAGTAGGCCAGGGTGACAACGCTGACCCTCTCACCAACACAGTAGGCCAGGGAGGCAACACTGACCCTCTCACCAACACAGTAGGACCAGGGATGGCAAAACTGAACCTCTCACCAATAATGTAGACCAGGGAGGCAACACTGACCCTCTCACCAAACACAGTAGGCCAGGGAGGCAACACTCACCCTCTCACCAACACAGTAGGCCAGGGAGGCAACACTGACCCTCTCACCAAACACAGTAGGCCAGGGAGGCAACACTCACCCTCTCACCAACACAGTAGGCCAGGGAGACAACACTCACCCTCTCACCAACACAGTAGGCCAGGGAGGCAACACTGACCCTCTCACCAAACACAGTAGACCAGGGAGGCCAACACTGACCCCTGTCACCAACACAGTAGGCCAGGGAGGCAATACTGAACCTCTCACCAATAATGTAGGCCAGGGAGGCAACACTGACCCTCTCACCAACACAGTAGACCAGGGAGGCAACACTGACCCTCTCACCAACACAGTAGGCCCAGGGAGGCAACACTGGACCTCTCACCAATAATGTAGGCCAGGGAGGCAACACTGACCTCTCACCAACACAGTAGGCCAGGGAGGCAACACTGACCCTCTCACCAACACAGTAGGCCAGGGAGGCAACACTGACCCTCACACCAACACAGTAGGCCAGGGAGGCAACACTGAACCTCTCACCAATAATGTAGACCAGGGAGGCAACACTGACCCTCTCACCAACACAGTAGGCCAGGGAGGCAACACTGACCCTCTCACCAACACAGTAGGCCAGGGAGGCAACACTCACCCTCTCACCAACACAGTAGGCCAGGGAGACAACATTCACCCTCTCACCAACACAGTAGGCCAGGGAGGCAACACTGACCCTCTCACCAACACAGTAGACCAGGGAGGCAACACTGACCCTGTCACCAACACAGTAGGCCAGGGAGGCAATACTGAACCTCTCACCAATAATGTAGGCCAGGGAGGCAACACTGACCCTCTCACCAACACAGTAGGCCAGGGAGGCAACACTCACCCTCTCACCAACTCAGTTGACCAGGAGGCAACACTCACCCTCTCACCAACACAGTAGGCCAGGGAGGCAACACTCACCCTCTCACCAACACAGTAGGCCAGGGTGACCACACTCACCCTCTCACCAACACAGTAGGCCAGGGAGGCAACACTGACCCTCTCACCAACACAGTAGGCCAGGGAGACAACACTCACCCTCTCACCAACACAGTAGGCCAGGGTTACAACACTGACCCTCTCACCATCACAGTAGGCCAGGGAGGCAACACTGACCCTCTCACCAACACAGTAGGCCAGGGTGACCACACTCACCCTCTCACCAACACAGTAGGCCAGAGTGACAACACTGACCCTCTCACCAACACAGTAGGCCAGGGAGGCAACACTCACCCTCTCACCAACACAGTAGGGTAGGGAGACAACACTCACCCTCTCACCAACACAGTAGGCCAGGGAGGCAACACTGACCCTCTCACCAACACAGTAGGCCAGGGAGGCAACACTCACCCTCTCACCAACACAGTAGGCCAGGGAGGCAACACTCACCCTCTCACCAACACAGTAGGCCAGGGTGACAACACTCACCCTCTCACCAACACAGTAGGCCAGGGTGACAACACTCACCCTCTCACCAACAGAGTAGGCCAGGGAGGCAACACTCACCCTCTCACCAACACAGTAGGCCAGGGAGGCAATACTCACCCTCTCACCAACACAGTAGGCTAGGGAGGCAACACTGACACTCTCACCAACACAGTAGACCAGGGAGGCAACACTGACCCTCTCACCAACACAGTAGGCCAGGGAGGCAACACTGACCCTCTCACCAACACAGTAGGCCAGGGAGGCAACACCTACCCTCTCACCAAACACAGTAGGCCAGGGAGGCAACACTCACCCTCTCACCAACACAGTAGGCTAGGGAGGCAACACTGACCCTCTCACCAACACAGTAGACCAGGGAGGCAACACTGACCCTCTCACCAACACAGTAGGCCAGGGAGGCAACACTCACCCTCTCACCAACACAGTAGGCCAGGGAGGCAACACTGACCCTCTCACCAACACAGTAGGCCAGGGAGGCAACACTGACCCTCTCACCAACACAGTAGACCAGGGAGGCAACACTGACCCTCTCACCAACACAGTAGACCAGGGAGGCAACACTGACCCTCTCACCAACACAGTAGGCCAGGGAGGCAACACTCACCCTCTCACCAACACAGTAGGCCAGGGAGGCAACACTCACCCTCTCACCAACACAGTAGGCCAGGGAGGCAACACTCACCCTCTCACCAACACAGTAGGCCTGGGAGGCAACACTCACCCTCTCACCAACACAGTAGGCCAGGGAGACAACACTCACCCTCTCACCAACACAGTAGGCCAGGGAGGCAACACTCACCCTCTCACCAACACAGTAGGCCAGGGTGACCACACTCACCCTCTCACCAACACAGTAGGCCAGGGTGACCACACTCACCCTCTCACCAACACAGTAGGCCAGGGTGACCACACTCACCCTCTCACCAACACAGTAGGCCAGGGAGGCAACACTCTCCCTCTCAGCAACACAGTAGGCCAGGGAGGCAACACTCACCCTCTCACCAACACAGTAGGCCAGGGAGACAACACTCACCCTCTCACCAACACAGTAGGCCAGGGAGACAACACTGACCCTCTCACCAACACAGTAGGCCAGGGTGACCACACTCACCCTCTCACCAACACAGTAGGCCAGGGTGACCACACTGACCCTCTCACCAACACAGTAGGCCAGGGAGACATCACTCACCCTCTCACCAACACAGTAGGCCAGGGAGGCAACACTGACCCTCTCACCAACACAGTAGGCCAGGGAGGCAACACTCACCCTCTCACCAACACAGTAGGCCAGGGAGGCAACACTCACCCTCTCACCAACACAGTAGGCCAGGGAGGCAACACTGACCCTCTCACCAACACAGTAGACCAGGGAGGCAACACTGACCCTCTCACCAACACAGTAGGCCAGGGAGTCAACACTGACCCTCTCACCAACACAGTAGGCCAGGGAGGCAACACCTACCCTCTCACCAACACAGTAGACCAGGGAGGCTACACTGACCCTCTCACCAACACAGTAGGCCAGGGAGGCAACACTCACCCTCTCACCAACACAGTAGGCCAGGGAGGCAACACTCACCCTCTCACCAATACAGTAGGCCAGGGAGGCAACACTCACCCTCTCACCAACACAGTAGGCCTGGGAGGCAACACTCACCCTCTCACCAACACAGTAGGCCAGGGAGACAACACTCACCCTCTCACCAACACAGTAGGCCAGGGAGGCAACACTCACCCTCTCAGCAACACAGTAGGCCAGGGTGACCACACTCACCCTCTCACCAACACAGTAGGCCAGGGTGACCACACTCACCCTCTCACCAACACAGTAGGCCAGGGAGACAACACTCACCCTCTCACCAACACAGTACTCCAGGGAGGCAACACTCTCCCTCTCACCAACACAGTAGGCCAGGGAGGCAACACTCACCCTCTCACCAACACAGTAGGCCAGGGAGGCAACACTCACCCTCTCACCAACACAGTAGGCCAGGGAGACAACACTGACCCTCTCACCAACACAGTAGGCCAGGGAGGCAACACTCACCCTCTCACCAACACAGTAGGCCAGGGAGACAACACTCACCCTCTCACCAACACAGTAGGCCAGGGAGACAACACTGACCCTCTCACCAACACAGTAGGCCAGGGTGACCACACTCACCCTCTCACCAACACAGTAGGCCAGGGAGACAACACTGACCCTCTCACCAACACAGTAGGCCAGGGAGGCAACACTGACCCTCTCACCAACACAGTAGGCCAGGGAGGCAACACTCACCCTCTCACCAACACAGTAGGCCAGGGAGGCAACACTCACCCTCTCACCAACACAGTAGGCCAGGGAGACAACACTCACCCTCTCACCAACACAGTAGGCCAGGGAGACAACACTCACCCTCTCACCAACACAGTAGGCCAGGGAGGCAACACTGACCCTCTCACCAACACAGTAGGCCAGGGAGGCAACACTCACCCTCTCTCCAACACAGTAGGCCAGGGAGGCAACACTCACCCTCTTACCAACACAGTAGGCCAGGGAGGCAACACTCACCCTCTCACCAACACAGTAGGCCAGGGAGGCAACACTCACCCTCTCACCAACACAGTAGGCCAGGGAGACATCACTCACCCTCTCACCAACACAGTAGGCCAGGGAGGCAACACTGACCCTCTCACCAACACAGTAGGCCAGGGAGGCAACACTCACCCTCTCACCAACACAGTAGGCCAGGGAGGCAACACTCACCCTCTCACCAACACAGTAGGCCAGGGAGGCAACACTGACCCTCTCACCAACACAGTAGACCAGGGAGGCAACACTGACCCTCTCACCAACACAGTAGGCCAGGGAGGCAACACTGACCCTCTCACCAACACAGTAGGCCAGGGAGGCAACACCTACCCTCTCACCAACACAGTAGACCAGGGAGGCAACACTCACCCTCTCACCAACACAGTAGGCCAGGGAGGCAACACTCACCCTCTCACCAACACAGTAGGCCAGGGAGGCAACACTCACCCTCTCACCAATACAGTAGGCCAGGGAGGCAACACTCACCCTCTCACCAACACAGTAGGCCTGGGAGGCAACACTCACCCTCTCACCAACACAGTAGGCCAGGGAGACAACACTCACCCTCTCACCAACACAGTAGGCCAGGGAGGCAACACTCACCCTCTCACCAACACAGTAGGCCAGGGTGACCACACTCACCCTCTCACCAACACAGTAGGCCAGGGAGACAACACTCACCCTCTCACCAACACAGTACTCCAGGGAGGCAACACTCTCCCTCTCACCAACACAGTAGGCCAGGGAGGCAACACTCACCCTCTCACCAACACAGTAGGCCAGGGAGGCAACACTCACCCTCTCACCAACACAGTAGGCCAGGGAGACAACACTCACCCTCTCACCAACACAGTAGGCCAGGGAGGCAACACTGACCCTCTCACCAACACAGTAGGCCAGGGAGGCAACACTCACCATCTCACCAACACAGTAGGACAGGGAGACAACACTCACCCTCTCACCAACACAGTAGGCCAGGGAGGCAACACTCACCCTCTCACCAACACAGTAGGCCAGGGAGGCAACACTCACCCTCTCACCAACACAGTAGGCCAGGGTGACCACACTCACCCTCTCACCAACACAGTAGGCCAGGGAGGCAACACTCACCCTCTCACCAACACAGTAGGCCAGGGAGGCAACACTCACCCTCTCACCAACACAGTAGGCCAGGGTGACCACACTCACCCTCTCACCAACACAGTAGGCTCACACAGTTAATATACCTACTATATACATGCCTCACCTGTGACAGAAAAAAACATGTTGTTTGAAAAACCGGGCCATCTGTTGGACGTAAGACCAACACATGCAGAAATCTCCGAAAGATCTTCACCTATTGCTTTGAAATTTTGACACAGCTTTCCATTCAAATACATGCAGGTTTTTATATTTACCATACTGTTCATATTGTGAGAATAGTTTTTGTACTTTTTCATTGTTTTTCATTTCGTTTTTTAACTGTTCTACTTATTTTTCAGTGATGCCTGAAAACTTAATAAGATCATCAGATGTTCCCATTTTTCTGACGGGAACATCAAATCATTTGAGAACGCATCGGACGAGGTAGTGAGGAATGGTGGGGGAGGACGAGGGGATATGAATTTGGAATGGTGGGGAGGACGAGGGGACTAGAGAGGGGAATGGTGGGGAGGACGAGAGGACCAGGGTGGGGAATGGTGGGGAGAACGAGGGGGCAGGAGAGGGGGGAATGGTGGGGGAGGATGACGGCACAGGGGAATGGTTGGAAGGACTATGAGATGGGATGGGATGGGATGGGAGAGGTAGACTAGTGGGGAGGACAGGAAGGACAGGGAAGGGTTGCTGCGACGTTGTTGAGCCAAAGCAATGCGTGGCCGGGTACAGCCAGTCTATATATATTATTAAATACCTATTAAATAGATGCCACATCTGTGACAGGTAAAAACCTGTTTTTTTACCAAAAAAAGCACCATCTGTTGCACGTAATAGCAACACATTCTATACTAAATATGTTACGATTCTATTTAAATGTTTGCGATTGCATTGATAGCTTGAATTTTCATAGATTTCGATCTATTTTGACTTTTATATAATTATTTTGTGTGGCATTGTGTTAGAATTAAGCTGTGTTGTTTACCATACCATTCATTTCGTGAGTATAGTTTATTTTTTTATTTTTTCATTGTTTTTATTTCGTTTTTTTAACTGTTTTCTTATATCAGTGATGGGAACATCAGATCATTTGATGTTCCCAATTTTCTGATGGGAACATCAGATCATTTGGGAATGCATCGGACAAGGGAGTGGGGAATGGTGAGGAGGACGAGGTGACGGGAGTGGGGGATGGTGAAGAGGATGCGGGGACAGGGGAGGGGTTAATGATAGGAAGGACGAGGGGGCGGAGGAGCTGGGGATGGTGGGGAGGAAGGGATGGGAGAATAGAGAATGGTGGGGAGGACACAGGGACAGGGAAATGGGAGATGGTGGGGAGGACAATAGGACAGGGAGGTGGGAATGATAAGGAGGATGAGGAGACGGTGGAGTGGGGAGGTCGAGGGGACGGTAAAGTGGGGGGGGGGGAGGTGGGGAGGATAAGGGGATAGAGGGGGGTGGTATGGTGGGGGGACGGGGGAGTGGTTGGGACCACAATGGAACGGGGGGAGGGAGGACAGGGGAAAGTGGCTCTGGCTGAGCAAAGCGTGGCCGGGTACAGCGAGTATATTATATATATATATATATATATATATATATATATATATATATATATATATATATATATATATATATATATATATATATATAATATATATATATAATATATATATAATATATATATATAATATATATATATAATATATATATATATATATATATATATATATATATATATATATATATATATATATATATATATATATATATATATATGCGAACAAGCCTAAATGGTCCCCAGGACTATATGCGAATGAAAACTCACACCCCAGAAGTGACTCGAACCCATACTCCCAGAAGCAACGCAACTGGTAACTACAGGGTGCCTTAATCCGCTCGACCATCACGGCCGTCAAAAGGAAGTGATAGCCGAGGCTATTTGAGCCACTTCCCCGACGGCAACTCGGATGGTAATCTTGGGCATAGCATTTCACCAAATCACCTCATTCTTTGGGGCACACGTGAGGAACACAAATGCGAACAAGCCTGAATGGTCCCCAGG
>NC_091157.1:1514715-1665626 GCF_040958095.1 Procambarus clarkii
TTGTTAATTATAGAAATAGTCTTCTCATTTGCCATTCAGGTCAAGTAGGGAGTGTTAAAGTGATAGGGAGTGAACATATTTAGATTTTGTTTTAGTTTTCTTTTAATAAATTAAATTTGTTATTAATTTGCATTTTATTGTTTCCATGTGTTTTATGTGTATACTTGTCCTGGTCACGTGGTCCACACGAGGCAGAGTTGCATTGGGCGCCGATTCTAACATCGAATCGGAATTATCATTACCGTGTAATTTATTCCACACTCAAGGTCATCGTTTATAGTGGGGATCAAGCCCCTAGGTTGATTAATTAGCGTGATCGATCCAGACCTCGATCATTGCTCTTGTATTACTGGTCTGGTGGTGGCAGCAGAGGTGACTCTAGGGTTTTGTTCAGAGCTTAGGTCACGTCATACTGGGTGTAGAATCCTAAGTCGGTCAATCGTCTTAGGACCACGTGGCGTGGAGTTGGCTTTGGTAAAAGTTTTGGAGTCCCTTGGTTTAGAAATAAAAGTAAGAATACGGGTAGAGGGAGTAGAAAGAAGGAAGTAAAGAGAGAGGGACCCAAACCCGTGTTACACAGCCACGTTATTGTGACTCATCGCCTGTCTCGAGCTATGTTTTTGTTTCTGACTTTCTGTGTGTTTCTGTCTCTATCTTTTTCTCTGTCAATCTCTGTCTTAAAAATAATATAATTATCTAATGTGTAGGTAGTTGGCAGTGACAGCAGTTCAGTAGTGTGAAGTACTAAAAAAACAATAGTTATCCTTACCATGGTAAGGAGCAGTTACTTGAGAAACTTTTGCCACTGTGGGAGAATTGTCTGTTTGATGCTAGTATGGACAAATTATTCACAGCAGGAATTTTCTGTTAATTTTTTCAAAATCAATGAATTATGGTGCAGATTACTATAACACAACTTATTTTAAAACTTTAGCCTCCAACTATGAACAGACAAACACTTTCCCCTATGGTATAATTATAAAATATAAATATTACATTTTGACCCATGATAAGTGTGGTGTTGTGTGATATGAGTGTTGTATAATGTTGGGATGCATAAGTGTGACTCTTACGGCCATTATCTGTAGCGTTGATGTCTGCTCCAGCGTCGAGGAGGACCTTCACAGTGTAGGCGTGACCACCTCTGGCTGCCCCGTGAAGGGCTGTCTCGCCTGTCAACAGATACCACAATTGTTATTATGCATAAACCGTCACGATTCCAGTAATTTATGTAAAATATTGAAATAAGTTGTTCTAGTTGACCATTTTTATATACTAGTGAAGTATACCGACTTTAAGCTTTTATGTATAACTATTTTCACCGTAAATTTAAGAGAGGAAGATCAATTTACAATTAATAAGAATAGATCACCATTAAAATATCCGACATTTCACCAGTTCTTATTTGATAATGTATTACTTGTGACGAGAGCGACAGTGGTGCTATTGTCATGCCCGAAACACTGAGTGTATTAGTGGCTTGAGGCATTGTATTTACTTGCCCTACATAGAGATACAACATTTTTCTTGTTTACCATTTTGTATGTATGTACTTTCCCCCTTAAAGATTATTATTATTTTTATTAACAGAAGAAGAAGAAGAGCATTATGCAGAACCCAACAATAAATGACTTTACTAAGTGTGAACCGATAGCTCCAGTCTTGCCATCGTCAGTTAATCAATAATAACCTTTATAAGCAACATACACCATAAATGTTTGGCAATAAAATGTTGGCAATACTAGTTCGAGGAAAGAGAAACATTGTTGCTATCACATTCAACCAATATATTCATAAATGGCATGTAACTAATGATATATGAGAATGGCGGATTGAGGCACGAGGAACATTGTTGTCGTCATCAGTTAATAATGAGCTTAACAGACACTCGGAACACCACCAATAGTTATCTTACCATGCAAGCTTAAGGCATGAGCAACACGCCTGATAAATCTATATAAATGTAAATGTTCGTTTGTTCAAAATCGCTAATCTCCGAAAGTTCTTCACCGATTGCTTCGAAATTTAACCACAACGTTTCATTCGCATCCGAGGTTCGTTTTTATATACATACTATATAGATGTCACGTCTGTGCCGGGAAAAAATATTTTTTTTTTTTTCATATTTTTTCATGTTTTTTCATGTGAGGGAAATCATCGAAACCTCTTTACCCATTGCTCTGAAAATCTGACACACCGTTGCATTCGAATAGGGGCGTGTTATTATATACCTACTATATACATGCTACTATACTATACTATATACATACATACGGTGGAATTGAGCTGTGTTATTTACAATACCGTTCATTTCGTAAGTGTAAGTATAGATGCCACACCTGAGACAGGTAAAAACAATCATTTTTTAAGAAACAGCGCCATCTGTTGCACGAAGAGCAGCACACGCTATAATAAATATGTTACTATTCCATTTCAATGTTTCCGATTGCATTGACAAATTGAATTTTCGTAGATTTCGATTTATTTTCAATTTAATTTATTTATTATGTGTGACAGTGCGTGAAATTGAGCAGAGTTGATTACATTACCATTCATTTTGCGAGTATACGTATAGATGCCACACCTGTGACAGGTAAAAACATGCTTTTTGTTTAAAAACAGTGCCATCTATTGCCCGTAATAGCAACATGCACTATACTAAATATGTTACGATGCCTTTCAATATTTCCGATTTCATTGATAAATTGAATTCATAAATTTTGATTCATTTTCATTTTGGTTTAATTATTTAGTGTGACATTGCATTGGAATTAAGCTGTTATTTACCATACCGTTCATTTTGTCGGAATAGTTTATTTATTATATTTTTTTCATTTTTTTTTCGTTGTGTTTTATCTGTTATTTTTTTTATATATCAGTAATGGGAACATCAGATCATTTGATGTTCCCAATTTTCTGATGGGAACCTCAGATCATTTGGGAATGCATCGGACGAGGGAGTGGGGAATGGTGTATTACTATAACTATGATATCCTGCTTCACACTAGTAGTC
Source organism: Procambarus clarkii (assembly GCF_040958095.1). Classification (NCBI taxonomy): domain Eukaryota; kingdom Metazoa; phylum Arthropoda; class Malacostraca; order Decapoda; family Cambaridae; genus Procambarus; species Procambarus clarkii. The sequence continues at coordinate 1,517,729 of NC_091157.1, forward strand.
TTTATCTAACTATACTGACTCGAGAAGAGAGGAACATTGTGCTATCATTGTTAGAAAAAACAAGATGATTGCTGAGGATATCCATCATCAACCAAGCTGGTATATGATCACACAAGCTTGAGACAAAGAAAACAAGGAGTTGACAATGTTAGTTAAACAATATTACTAATAAAGATATTATGCATCCTACCAGTCGTTATCTGAACAAATCTTCTTAAGACTGAAGCAAACATGTGTTAATTATGTCAATAAAACATCATTATAGTTGTTGAATCCCAAAATTATTAGCTGACTATAATGGATTGACACAAAAGCAAGATGGTTTTTACTATTTACTGTTATTCATGACATCTACATGTACATTACCTATACAACACATGTCACTATATGACTATACCAACCTGCAACTACAACAACAAGGATGTTCAAGTTGTAGGTTATTATGGTCCTTGTTGCACTTTCATTTTTATGGAGAAATTAAACTCCAGCATACTATTGTCCGTAAGAGTTAGTATTTTATTGATACCGAACAAATTTACACACACACACACACACACACACACACACACACACACACACACACACACACACACACACACACACACACACACACACACATGGATTCAGGGAGGGTAAATCTTGCCTTACAGGCTTGATAGAATTCTACGATCAGGTGACACAGATTAAGCAAGAAAGAGAGGGCTGGGCGGACTGCATTTTCTTGGATTGTCGGAAAGCCTTTGACACAGTACCGCATAAGAGGCTGGTACATAAGCTGGAGAGACAGGCAGGTGTAGCTGGTAAGGTGCTCCAGTGGATAAGGGAGTATCTAAGCAATAGGAAGCAGAGAGTTACGGTGAGGGGTGAGACCTCCGATTGGCGTGAAGTCACCAGTGGAGTCCCACAGGGCTCTGTACTCGGTCCTATCTTGTTTCTGATATATGTAAATGATCTCCCGGAGGGTATCGATTCATTTCTCTCAATGTTTGCGGACGATGCTAAAATTATGAGAAGGATTAAAACAGAAGAGGACTGTTTGAGGCTTCAAGAAGACCTAGACAAGCTGAAGGAATGGTCGAACAAATGGTTGTTAGAGTTTAACCCAACCAAATGTAATGTAATGAAGATAGGTGTAGGGAGCAGGAGGCCAGATACAAGGTATCATCTGGGAGAGGAAATTCTTCAGGAGTCAGAGAAGGAAAAAGACTTGGGGGTTGATATCACGCCAGACCTGTCTCCTGCAGCACATATCAAGCGGATAACATCAGCGGCATATGCCAGGCTGGCCAACATACGAACGGCATTCAGAAACTTGTGTAAAGAATCATTCAGAACTTTGTATACCACATATGTCAGGCCAATCCTGGAGTATGCAGCCCCAGCATGGAGTCCATATCTAGTCAAGGATAAGACTAAACTGGAAAAGGTTCAAAGGTTTGCCACCAGACTAGTACCCGAGCTGAGAGGTATGAGCTACGAGGAGAGACTACGGGAATTAAACCTCACTTCGCTGGAAGACAGAAGAGTTAGGGGGGACATGATCACCACATTCAAGATTCTGAAGGGATTGATAGGGTAGATAAAGACAGTCTATTTAACACAAGGGGAACACGCACAAGGGGACACAGGTGGAAACTGAGTGCCCAAATGAGCCACAGAGATATTAGAAAGAACTTTTTTAGTGTCAGAGTGGTTGACAAATGGAATGCATTAGGAAGTGATGTGGTGGAGGCTGACTCCATACACAGTTTCAAGTGTAGATATGACAGAGCCCGATAGGCTCATGAATCTGTACACCTGTTGATTGACGGTTGAGAGGCGGGACCAAAGAGCCAGAGCTCAACCCCCGCAAACACAACTAGGTGAGTACAACTAGGTGAGTACACACACACACAGCAATTGGAGGACAAGATTATAGTAGTAGTCAAATATAACTCCCACCAAACGACAGAAGATGGAAACAACATTGCCACCATTAATATAATAGAGAGAGAGTAGCTTCTGTCGCTAGCAGGAACGGATCCAGACTACTAATCATGGAGGACTTCAACCACGGGAATATAGAGTGGGAGAACAGAGACCCACATGGAGGACCAGACACATGGAGAGCTAATCAGCTGGACGTGGCAACAAGAAACTTTCTAAGCCAACACATCAAGGGACCGACAAAAATTAGAGGAGAGGACGAACCAGCTATACCTGATCTAATATTTACTGTAAATGAGTCGCATATAAGGGAACTTATGTTAGAAGCCCCCTTATGAATCACTGATCACAGTGTACTTATCTTTGATTACCTGGTAGAGCTAGGATTTATCTCCCCAAAATAAGAACTGGGAAACAAAGGGCTGGCGTACCGAAAGGTAAATTATGAGGAAATGAGAAAATTTCTATGGGATATACATTGGGACACAGAACTGAGAACAAAGTCCGTACAAGATATGATGGACAATGTCACCTAAAAGTGTCAAGAGGTAGTAAACAGGTTTATCCCGGCCCGACAGGAATAAACCGAAAGCAAAAGAAGAATCCTTGGTTTAATAGGGCATGTATGGAAGCAATGGAACTGAACAAAAGGTTGAGGAGGAACTTCTGAAATAAGAGAACACCAGAAAGTAGAGAGAGATACCAGAGAACCAGGTAGGAGTATGTAAGTGAGAAGAGCAGCTGAGAAAAGGTATGAAAATGATATAGTTAATAAAGCCAAGACAGAGCCAAAACTACTGCACAGTCATATCAGAAGGAAAACAGTGAAGGAACAGGTGAAGAAACTTACAACAGGCGAGGACAGGTACACAGAGAATGACAAAGATGTGTGTGAAGAAGTCAACATCTTTTGGATCTGAACGTGAGAAAGGCTGTTGGCCCAGACGGAATCTTACCATAGGTATTGAAAGAGTGTGCAGAAGCACTTTGCTTGCCACTCTCCATAGTGTATAGTAGGTCACTGGAGATGGGAGACCTACCAGATATATGGAAAACGGCTAAAGTAATCCCAATATACAAAAAGGGTGACAGACAAGAGGCACTGAACTACAGGCCAGTGTCCTTAACTTTTATACCATGCAAGATGATGGACAAGATCGCGAGAAAAAACCTAGTAACATCTGGAGATAAGGGACATCGTGACAACTAATCAACATCGGTTCAGGGAGGGTAAATCTTGCCTTACAGGCTTAATAGAATTCAACGATCAGGTGACAAAGATTAAGCAACAGAAGAATTGGCAGACTGCATTTTCTTGGATTATCGGAAAACCTGATACAGTACCCCATATGAGGCTGATGCATAAGCTGGAGAAACTAGGCAAGAGTAACTGGTATGGTACTCCAGTGGATAAAGGAGTACCTAAGCAATAGGAAGCAGAGTTAATGAGGGGCGAGACCTCAGAGTGGCGTAAAGTCACCAGTGGAGTCACGCCGGGCTCTGTACTTGGACCTATCTTGTTTCTGATTTACGTAAATGATCTCCCAGAGGATATAGACTCATTCCTCTCAATGTTTGCTGACGAATCCAAAATTATGAGAAGGATTAAGACAGAGGAGGAAAGCTTGAGGCTTCAAGAAGACCTGGACAAGCTGTAGGAATGGTCGAACAAATGGTTGTTAGAGTTTAACCAAAGCAAATATAATGTATTGAAGATAGGTGAAGGGAGCAGGAGACCAGATACACGGTATCATGTGGGAGATGAAATACTTCAAGAGTCAGAGAGAGAGAGAGAGAGAGAGAGAGGAAGACCTGGGGGTTGATATCACGCCAGACCTGTCCCCTGAAGCCCACCTCATGAAAAAATCAGTGGCATATGCCAGGTTGGTTAACATAAGAACAACCATTAGAAACACGTGTAAAGAATCATTCAGAGCTTTGTATACCACATGTGTCAGACCAATCCTGGAGTATGCGGTCCCTGCATGGAGTCCATATTTAGTCAAGCAAAACACTAAACTGGAAAAGGTACGAAGGTTTGCCACCAGACTAATACCCGAACTGAGGGGTATGAGCTACGAGGATGGACTACGGGAATTAAACCTCACTTCGCTGGAAGACAGAAGAGTCATGGGGGACATGATCACCACATACAAGATTCTCAGTGGAATTGATAGGGGTAGATAAAGACAGACTATTTAACACAAAGGGCACTTGCACAAGGGGAGGTGGAAATTGAGTGCCCAGATGAGCAATAGAGACATTAGAATTTTTTCAGTGTCAGAGTAGTAGACAAAGAGAATGCATTAGGAAGTTGTTACGAACCCTTCGTAACTGGGTTCTTTTTAAACTATGATCCGATTCTAGTTCAGAGAACCCTAATCTTGGTGGGAAAAATAGTGTAATGTTTAAAGGTAAAATGAAAAGAATTAGACTTAAAATAACCCATTATTATTTCCCATCACCATTATAATATACAAGTCTATGCAAGGTCAACCGGAGCGACGTTGCTAGACCTAACTCTCGTCTGCTTCACGGATGACGGACACAAAGTGCCTCTGATGAAGTCTTCGATGCTCCACGTCCGTTGCACACTCGCTGGGACGCTCAATCAGTAAAATCAGCTACGCTCAACTAGCCCCACTGGCTAGTACCTTCCAGAATCGAAGTCTACAGCGCCCAACCACAGTGCTCAACTAGCCCACTTGGCTAGTACCTTCCAGAATCGAAGTCTACAGCGCCCAACCACAGTGCTCACCTAGCCTCACTGGCTAGCACCTCCTGGAGAGAAGTCTATAACACTCAACAGCAGCGCTCAACTAGCCCACTTGGCTAGCACCTTCAGGTCGACCCAAGTCTTCCACTGTCCCGACTTCACTGACTCCCATCCCTCGTCCGTGTTACTCGTCATCTTTCAGCCTGGCCGACTACAAGATGGGAAACTGATTAATGGGAGGGTCAACTGCTGTAGTTCGGCCCCTGGATCGTAGATGGCGCCAAGGTCCGTGACAGAAGTGATGTGGTGGAGGCAGACTGCATGCACAGTTCCAAGTGTAGATATGATTGAGCGACTAGGCTAAGGAACCTGTTCACCAGTTGAAAGGCGGGGACCAAAAAGCCTGAGCTCAACCCCTGCAAGCACAACTAGGTAAGTACATACACAGGCAACACAGGTAGCGACAACAAACTTTTTAAGCCAGCATGTCAGAGAATCCACAAGCGTGAAAGGAATCGATGAACCAGCGAGACTCGAACTAGTCTTCACTCTGAACGACTCCGACATGAGGGAAATCGGTTTTGAGGCCCCCGTAGGAATGAGCGACCACAGTGTACTGACGATTGAGTATCTGGTTGAAGAAGGGTTAATGAACTCGAGGAGGGGAACTGAAAACAAATTTTTCATGGCTGGCATTCCGAAAGTGAAACTATGAGATAAGAAAATTCCTAACAGATGTTACATGGGAAACAGCGCTCAGGGAAAGACGGCCGAAGACATGATAGAATACATCACGCAGAAGTGTAAGGAGACAGCAGACAAGTTTGTCCCGGTCCAAAAGGATAACAGTGAAATGCAGATGAGAAACCCATGATTTAATCAGAGATGTAGGCTAGCTAAGCAGCAAAGTAAAAGGGCATGGAGAAACTACAGAAATAGCCGGACACTTGAGAGCGGAAAAAGATACCAGAGTGCCAGGAATGAATATGTCAGGTTGAGAAGAGAGGCAGAAGGGCTATACGAAAATGATATCACAAGCAAGGCAAAGACTCAACCTAAATTACTGCACAGCCACATCTGGAGAAAAGAGCAGTAAAGGAACAGGTAATGAAAATGAGGATAGGGGCAGACAGATTCACTACAAATGACAAGGAAGTGTGCAAGGAACTGAATAGGAAATTCAAAAAGGTCATCACATTAGAGCAAGGAGAAGTACCAGAGATAGGAGAGGAAATAGTTAACCAGGCACAACTAGAAGAGTGTGAGAGTACCAGTGGGGATGGAAGGAAGCTTTTGCTAGAGTTGGTTGTGACAAAGGCTATATGCTCAGAGGGAATCTCCCCTTTGATACTAAAGGAAGGAGCAGAAGTATGGTGCTTTCCACTCTCCATAATGTATAACAAATCACTGGTAACAGGGGAATTGCCAAAAATTTGGAAAACGTATATTGTAGTCCCGATATACAGAGGGGAAAGACAGGAGGAACTGAATTACAGGCCAATGTCCCAAACTTGCATACCATGCAAGCTGTTGGAGAAGCTTGTGCGTAAAAAGCTAGTGGATCATCTGAAGATAAAGAACTTTGTAAACAGCATCAACATGGGTTCAGGGATGGCAAGTCCTGCCTCACAGGATTAATTGAATCCTACGACAAGACAAAAAAAAAATCAGGCAAGAAAGAGAGGGGTGGGCAGACTGCATATTTTTGGATGGCCAGAAAGCCTTTGACACAGTGCAACATAAGAGGCTGGTGCAAAAGCTGGAGATGTAGACAGGAGTGAAAGGGAAGGTACTCCATTCGATAAGGGAGTACCTAAGCACCAGAAGACAGCGAGTCACTGTGAGGGGTGAGGTCTCAGATTGGAGAGGCGTTACCAGTGGAGTGCTGCAGGGGGTCAGTCCTTGGACCTATACTGTTTTGATATATGTAAATGATCTCCCAGAGGATACAGAATCATTTCTCTCAATGTTTGCTGACGATGCCAAAAATATGAGGATTACAACAGAATAAGATAGTATGAGGCTACAAGATGACCTAGACAAACTGAATGAATGGCACAACAAATGGCTACTAAAGTTAAACCAGAGTAAATGTAAGAAAATAAAACTAGGCGGTGGAAACAGGAGCCCTGACAGAGGATACAGAATGGGAGATGAAGCACTTCATGAAACGGACAGAGAGAAAGATGTAGGAGTTGATATCACACCAAACCTGTCTCCTGAAGCCCACATAGAAATAATTACATCTGTGGCACATGTGAGGCTGCCTAACATCAAAACCAGTCATCAGGAACCTGAGTAAGGAATCATTCAGAACATTGTATACCACATATGTCAGACCAATCCTGAAGTATGCGGCCCCAGCATGGAGCCCGTCAAGCACAAGACAAGCTGGAAAAAGTTCAGAGGTATGCCACTAGGCTAGTCCCTGAACTAAGAGGCATGAGTTGTAAGGAAAGGCTGCGTGAAATGCATTTCACGACACTAGAAGACAGAGGAGTAAGGGGAGACATGATCACAACCTACAAAATTCTCAGAGGAATTGACAGGGTAGAAAAGGATAAATTGTTTAACACGTGAGGTACGCGAACAAGGGGACACAGGTGGAGACTGAGTACCCAAATGAGCCACAGGGACGTTAGAAAGAACTTTTTCAGTGTCAGAGTAGTTAACCCGAGGAATGCATTAGGCAGTGATATGACTTCAGGCTGGAGGCTGACTCCATACACAGTTTCATATCATAGAGCCCAGTAGGCTCAGGAATCTGTACACCAGTTGATTGACGGTTGAGAGGCGGGACCAAAGAGCCAGAGCTCAACTCCTGCAAGCACAACTAGGTACGTACAACTAGGTGAGTACACACACACATACACACACACGCACAAACACACACACACACACACACACACACATATACACACACACGCACAAACACACACACACACACACACACACACACACACACACACACACACACACACACACACACACACACACACACACACACACACACACACACACACACACACACACACACACACACAGAGTGATGTAGTGGAGGCTGACTTCATACACTGTTTCAAATGTAGATATGATAGAGCCCAGTAGGCTCAGGAATCTATACACCAGTTGATTGACAGTTGAGAGGCGGGACCAAAGAGCCAAAGCTAAACCCCCGCAAGCACAAATAGGTGAGTACAAATAGGTGAGTACACACACACACACACACACACACATATATACTCCTCCACCAAATGAGAAAAGACCCAGTCAAGAGTACGAAAGCAACAACATGGCAGTTAACACTATAATTGAGAGGGCAGCCTCTTCTGCCTGTAGAAATAGATCCCACCTGCTCATCATGGGGGACTTCAATCACGGCAGGATTGATTGGGAGAACAAGGAACCGCATGGAGGCGAGGATACGTGGAGAGCCAAACTACTGGAGGTGGCGACTAGAAACTTCTTAACCCAGCATGTCAGTGAACCCACAAGGATGAGAGGAAACGACGAACCAGCGAGACTCGACCTGGTTTTCACCCTGAACGACTCTGACATAAGAGAAATCAGTTTTGAGGACCCAGTAGGAATGAGCGACCACAGTGTATTGGTGTTTGAGTACCTGATTGAAGAAGGGTTATTGAACTCGAGAAGGGATACCGAAACCAAAAGGTTAGCATACCGAAAGGGAAACTATGAGGAGATAAGAAAATGCCTAGCAGATATAGCATGGGAAACAGAGCTCAGGGAAAAGACGGCCCAAGATATGATGGAATACATCACGCAAAAATGCAAGGATGCAGCAAACAAGTTTGTCCCAGCCCAAAAGGAAAACAGTGAAATGAAGATGAGAAACCCATGGTTTAATCAGAGATGTAGGCTAGCTAAGCAGCAAAGTAAAAGGGCATGGAGAAACTATAGGAATAACAGGACACTGGAGAGCAGAGAAAGATACCAGAATGCCAGGAATGAATATGTTAGGATGAGAAGAGAGGCAGAAAGACAATACGAAAATGACATCGCAAGCAAGGCAAAGACTTAGCCTAAATTGCTGCATAGCCACATCAGGAGAAAAACAACAGTAAAGGAACAGGTTATGAAATTAAGGTTAGGGGCAGAAGGATTCACTACAAACGACAAGGAAGTGTGTGAGGAACTGAATAAGAAATTCCAGGAGGTCTTCACCTTGCAGCAAGGAGAAATCCCAGAGATAAGAGAGGGAATAGCTAACCAGGAACCACTGGAAGAGTTTGAGATTACCAGCGGGGAAGTAAGGAAGTGTTTACTAGAATTGGATGTGACAAAGGCTATAGGTCCAGATGGAATCTCCCCTTGGATACTAAAGGAAGGAGCAGAAGAACTGTGCCTCCCGCTCTCCATGGTGTATAACAAATCACTGGCAACAGGGGAACTGCCAGAAATTTGGAAAGCAGGTAACGTACTCCCGATATACAAGAAAGGGGATAGACAGGAGGCACTGAATAACAGACCAGTGTCCCTAACCTGCATACCATGCAAGTTGATGGAGAAGATTGTGCGAAGAAAGCTAGTGGAACATCTGGAGCGAAAGAACTTTGTAACACAGCATCAACATGGATTCAGGGATGGCAGGTCCTGCCTCACAGGGTTACTTGAATTCTACGACCAGGCAACAAAAATAAGGCAAGAAAGAGAAGGGTGGGCAGACTGCATATTTTTGGATTGTCAGAAAGCCTTTGACACAGTGCCACACAAGAGGCTAGTGAAAAAACTGGAGATGCAGGCTGGAGTGAAAAGGAAGGTACTCCGTTGGATACAGGAATACCTAAGTAACAGGAGACAACGAGTCAGTGTGAGGGGTGAGGTCTCAGATTGGCGAGACGTTACGAGTGGAGTACCGCAGGGGTCAGTCCTTGGACCTATACTCTTTCTGATATATGTAAATGATCTTCCAGAGGGTATAGAATCGTTTCTCTCAATGTTTGCCGATGATGCAAAAATTATGAGGAGGATTGAAACTGAGGACGATAGTAGGAGGCTACAAGATGACCTAGACAGACTGAGTGAATGGTCCAACAAATGGCTGTTGAAGTTCAACCCGAGTAAATGCAAAGTAATGAAACTAGGTGGTGGAAATAGGAGGCCAAACACAGGATACAGAATAGGAGATGAAGTACTTAATGAAACGAACAGAGAGAAAGATCTAGGAGTTGATATCACACCAAACCTGTCTCCTGAAGCCCACATAAAAAGAATAACGTCTGCGGCATATGCGAGGCTGGCTAACATCAGAACAGCGTTCAGGAACCTGTGTAAGGAATCATTCAGAATCTTGTACACCACATATGTAAGACCAATCCTGGAGTATGCGGCCCCAGCATGGAGCCCGTACCTTGTCAAGCACAAGACGAAGCTGGAAAAAGTCCAAAGGTATGCCACTAGACTAGTCCCAGAACTAAGAGGCATGAGTTACGAGGAAAGGCTGCGGGAAATGCACCTTACGACACTGGAAGACAGAAGAGTAAGGGGTGACATGATCACAACCTACAAAATCCTCAGAGGAATCGACAGGGTAAACAAGGATAAACTATTCAACACTGGTGGGACGCGAACAAGGGGACACAGGTGGAAACTGAGTACTCACATGAGCCACAGAGACGTTAGAAGGAACTTTTTCAGTGTCAGAGTAGTTAACGGATGGAATGCATTAGGCAGTGATGTGGTGGAGGCTGACTCCATACACAGTTTTAAATGTAGATATGATAGAGCCCAGTAGGCTCAGGAATCTGTACACCAGTTGATTGACAGTTGAGAGGCGGGACCAAAGAGCCAAAGCTCAACCCCCGCAAGCACAAATAGGTGAGTACAAATAGGTAAGTACACACACACACACACACACACACACACACACACACTATAAAGAATAAATAAGAATAGGGAGAACAAGTTCCTGAAGATTGCATAACCCAACATAGATGGAGTAAGATCGAAGATACTGGAGTTAAGTGATGTAATACAGCTGCAGACACCAAACATTGTTGCACTCACGGAGACAAAACTTGAAGATGTTATTTTAAATGAGGTCATATTCCCAAGGGGCTACTCAATTTGGAGACGAGACAGAAAAATTAGGAAAGGCGGTGGCGTTGCTGTGCTGGTGAAAGAACACCTAAAGGTGAACGAAATAATGACTGTCAATCCACAAGAAGTTGATATAATAGCACTAGAGATCTGCCATGAGGATGATCTGCCAAACTAATGATCATAAATGCATACAGTCCACCACCAAGCAGCACATGGTCAAAGGAGGAGCTAGATAGTAAAAGAGAAGGTCTTATAACAATAATGAGAGAGATCATAGCGAGAGCGGATAACGATAGTTCACGACTGTTGATAGTCGGCGACTTCAACTTGAAAGCCATAGACTGGGAAGCATATGAAGCTAAAACAGAAGATTTCTGGACCTGTAAATTTGCTGACCTCATCCTGGAAACATTCTTGTATCAACATGTTAAACAAGCTACGAGGATGAGGGAAGGGGTCGTTCCCTCCATGCTAGATTTGATATTTACCAGGAAGGAGGAAGAAATATTTGACATTCAATACCTTCCTCCCTTGGGTAAAAGTGACCATGTCTTTTTGGGAATAAAGTATGCAATGCGTTATAATCTGGAAGAAAATATGAAGGTTGGTGAAATTGAAAAACCTGACTTTAGGAGAGGACATTATGGCAACCTTAGAAATTTTTTTAGTGGGTATAATTGGACAGACTTGTTGCTAGGTAAGGAAGTGAATGAGATGTATGTCAAGTTTTGTGAAATATATGATAAAGGAACAAAAAAAATTATACCAAAACAGAGAAGCAGAACTAGGAAACAGGATTGGTTCAGCAGAAAGTGTGAGAGGGCCAGAGACAAAAAGACACAAAAATGGAATCAATACAGAAAGAGGCCAAACCCCAAACATACCAGCGATACAAAGATGCGAGAAACAACTACACGACAGTGAGGAGAGAGGCAGAAAGAAATTTTGAAAAAGGGATTGCAGACAAATGTAAAACAGAACCAGGTCTATTCAATAAATTCATAAACAAGAAATTGCAGGTAAAGGATGATATACAGAGGTTGAAAATGGGAAATTGATTCACAGAAAATGAAAAGGAAATGTGTGAAACATTAAACGAAAAGTTCCAAAATGTGTTTGTACAAAATGAAATCTTCAGGGAACCAGATACAATAAGAATTCCAGAGAACAACATAGAGCACATAGAGGTGTCTAGAGATGAAGTGGAAAAAATGCTCAAGGAGCTAAATAAGAACAAGGCAGTTGGTCCAGATGGAGTTTCACCATGGGTTCTGAGAGAATGTGCACCTGAGCTCAGCATTCCACTTCAACTGATTTTTCAGGCATCCCTGTTTACAGGAGTTGTAGCTGATGTGTGGAAAAAGGCTAACATAGTTCCAATCTACAAAAGTGGAAGCTGGGAAGACCCCTTAATTATAGACCTGTATCATTGACAAGTGTAATACTCAAAATATTGGAAAAATAATTAAAATTAAATGTGTAGAACACCTGGAGAGAAATGATATAATATCAGACAGACAGTATGGTTTTCGATCTGGAAGATCCTGTGTATCGAATTTGCTCAGTTTCTACGATCGAGCAACAGAGATTTTACAGGAAAGAGATGGTTGGGTTGACTGCATCTATCTGGACCTACAAAAGGCTTTCGATAGAGTTCCACTTAAGAGGTTGTTCTGGAAACTGGAAAATATTGGAGGGGTGACAGGTAAGCTTCTAACATGGATGAAAAATTTTCTGACTGATAGAAAAATGAGGGCAGTGATCAGAGGCAATGTATCGGACTGGAGAAATGTCACAAGTGGAGTACCACAGGGTTCAGTTCTTGCACCAGTGATGTTTATTGTCTACATAAATGATCTACCAGTTGAGATACAGAATTATATGAACATGTTGATGATGCTAAGATAATAGGAAGGGTAAGAAACTTAGATGATTGTCATGCCCTTCAAGATGACCTGGACAAAATAAGTAAATGGAGCACCACTTGGCAAATGGAATTTAATGTTAATAAATGCCATGTTATGGAATGTGGAATAGAAGAACATAGACCCCACACAACGTATATATTATGTGAGAAATCTTTAAAGAATTTTGATAAAGAAAGAGATCTAGGGGTGGTTCTAGATAGAAAACTATCACCTGAGGACCACATAAAGAATATTGTGCGAGGAGTCTATGCCACGCTTTCTAACTTCAGAATTGTTTTTAAATACATGGATGGCGATAAACTATAGAAATTGTTCACGACTTTTGTTAGGCCAAAGCTAGAATATGCAGCGGTTGTGTGGTGCCCATATCTTAAGAAGCACATCAACAAACTGGAAAAGGTGCAAAGACATGCTACTAAGTGGCTCCCAGAACTGAAGGGCAAGAGCTACGAGGAGAGCTAGAGGCATTATATATGCCAAAACTAGCAGACAGAAGAAAAAGAGGTGATATGATCACTACATACAAAATAGTAACAGGAATTGATAAAATCGATAGGGAAGATTTCCTGAGACCTGGAACTCTAAGAACAAGAGGTCATAGATTTAAACTAGCTAAACTCAGATGCCGAAGAAATATAAGGAAATTCACTTTCGCAAACAGAGTGGTAGACGGTTGGAACAAGTTAGGTGAGAAGGTGGTGGAGGCCAAGACCGTCAGTAGTTTCAAAGCATTATATGACGAAGAGTGCTGGGAAGACGGGACATCACGAGCGTAGCTCTCGTCCTGTAACTACACTTAGGTAATTACACACACACACACAAACAGGGGTTCTGGTAGCTGAGTGGACAGCATTCCGGACTCGTAATTCGGTGGCTGGGGTTCAATTCCCGGAAAAGACTGAAATAAATGGGCAAAGTTTCTTTCAAACTGATGCACCTGTTACCTAGCAGTAAATAAGTGCCTGAGAGTTAAACAGCTGTTACGGAGCTGCTTTCTGGGTCTGTGTGTGTGTGGGGGGGGGGGAACTAGTTTGTTAGTAGTTAGTAACAATTGATTGAGAGTTGAGAGGCGGGCCGAAAGAGCAAAGCTCAACCCCTGCAACCACAACTAGGTGAGTACACACACACAATGGGACCAAAGAGCCAGAGCTCAACCCCCGCAAGCACAACTTGGTGAGAACATATCAGGGGGGCCTGATAGCTGAGTGAGCAGCGCTCTGGACTCATAATCCTAGGGTCTGGGTTCGATCCCCGGTGATGGGAGAAAAAATGGAGAGTTTCTCAGAGTTAGTAACAGTTGATTTGAAATTAAATTGAAATAAGTTTATTGAGGTAAAATGCACATAAAGGGATGAGGTAGCTCAAGCTATTCTCATCCCATTCAGTACAACGTGTTCATATATATGAACATCACAAACAGCACATCACAAACATTAAACATATTACCGAACATTCTGAGTCACTAACAGTCGATTGATTGACAGTTGAGAGGCAGGCCGAAAGAGCAGAGCTCAACCCTTGCAAGCACAACTAACTGAATATCACTAGGTGAATGCACACACACACACACACACACACACACACACACACACACACACACACAAGGAACCGCATGGAGGCAAGGATACGTGGAGAGCCAAACTATTGGAGGTGGTGACAAGCAACTTTTTAACCCAGCATGTCGGAGAACCCACAGGGATGAGAGGCAATGACGAACCAGCGAGACTCGACCTAGTCTTCACTCTGAACGACTCCGACATAAGAGAAATCGGTTTTGAGGACCCAGTAGGAATGAGCGACCACAGTGTACTGGTGTTTGAGTACTTGATTGAAGAAGGGTTATTGAACTCGAGGAGGGATTCCGAAACCAAAAGGTTAGCATACCGAAAGGGAAACTATGAGGGGATAAGAAAATTCCAAATAGATATAGCATGGGAAACAGAGCTCAGGGGAAAGACGGCCCAAGATATGATGGATTACATCACGCAGAAGTGCAAGGACGCAGCAAACAAGTTTGTCCCAGTCCAAAAGGAAAACAGAGAAATGAAGATGAGAAACCCATGGTTTAATCAGAGATGAAGGCTAGCTAAGCAGCAAAGTAAAAGGGCATGGAGAAATTATAGGAATAACAGGACTCTGGAGAGCAGAGAAAGATACCAGAATGCCAGGAATGAATACGTCAGGATGAGAAGAGAGGCAGAAGGACAATACGAAAATGACATCGCAAGCAAGGCAAAGACTCAGCCTAAATTGTTGCATAGCCACATTAGGAGAAAAACAACAGTAAAGGAACAGGTTATGAAATTAAGGATAAAGGCGGAAGGATTCACTACAAATGACAAGGAAGTGTGTGAGGAATTGAATAAGAAATTCCAGGAGGTCTTCACCTTAGAGCAAGGAGAAATTCCAGAGGTAAGTGAGGGAATAGCTAACCAGGAACCACTGGAAGAGTTTGAGATTACCAGTGGGGAAGTAAGGAAGTGTTTACTAGAGTTGGACGTGACGAAGGCTATAGGCCCAGATGGAATCTCCCCTTGGGTTCTAAAGGAAGGAGCAAGAGAACTGTGCCTACCACTCTCCATAGTGTATAACAAATCACTGGCAACAGGGGAACTGCCAGATATTTGGAAAGCAGGTAACGTAGTCCCGATATACAAGAAAGGGGATTGACAAGAGGCACTGAACTACAGGCCTGTGTCCCTAACCTGCATACCATGCAAGCTGATGGAGAAGATTGTCCGAAAAAAACTAGTGGAGCATCTGGAGCGAAGGAACTTTGTAACACAGCATCAACATGGGTTCAGGGATGGCAGGTCCTGCCTCACAGGGTTACTTGAATTCTACGACCAGGCAACAAAAATAAAGCAAGAAAGAGAAGGGTGGGCAGACTGCATATTTTTGGATTGTCAGAAAGCCTTTGATACAGTGCCACACAAGAAGCTAGTGCGAAAGTTGGAGACGCAGGCTGGAGTGAAAGGGAAGGTACTCCGGTGGATAGAGGAGTACCTAAGCAACAGGAGACAACGAGTCTGTGTGAGGGGTAAGGTCTCAGATTGGCGAGACGTCACAAGTGGAGTCCCGCAGGGGTCAGTCCTTGGACCTATACCGTTTCTGGTATATGTAAATGATCTCCCAGAGGGTATAGATTCGTTCCTCTCAATGTTTGCCGGCGATGCAAAAATTATGAAGAGGATTGAAACAGAGGATGATAGTAGGAGGCTACAAGATGACCTGGATAGACTGAGTGAATGGTCCAACAAGTGGCTGTTGCAGTTCAACCCGAGTAAATGCAAAGTAATGGAACTAGGCAGTGGAAACAGGAGGCCAGGCACAGGATACAGAATAGGAGATGAAGTACTTAATGAAACAGACAGAGAGAAAGATTTAGGAGTTGATATCACACCAAACCTGTCTCCTGAAGCCCACATAAAGAGAATAACGTCTGCGGCATATGCGAGGCTGGCTAACATCAGAACGGCGTTCAGGAACCTGTGTAAGGAATCATTCAGAATCTTGTACACCACATATGTAAGACCAATCCTGGAGTATGGGGCCCCAGCATGGAGCCCGTACCTTGTCAAGCACAAGACGAAGCTGGAAAAAGTCCAAAGGTATGCTACTAGACTAGTCCCAGAACTAAGAGGCATGAGTTATGAGGAAAGGCTGCGGGAAATGCACCTTACGACACTGGAAGACAGAAGAGTAAGGGGGGACATGATCACAACCTTCAAAATCCTCAGGGGAATCGACCGGGTAAACAAGGATGAACTATTCAACACTAGTGGGATGCGAACAAGGGGACACAGGTGGAAGCTGAATACCCAAATGAGCCACAGGGACGTTAGAAAGAACTTTTTCAGTGTCAGAGTAGTTAGTAAATGGAATAAACTAGGAAGTGATGTGGTGGAGGCTGACTCCATACACAGTTTCAAATGTAGATATGATAGAGCCCAGTAGGCTCAGGAATCTGTACACCAGTTGATTGACCATTGACGGTTGAGAGGCGGGACCAAAGAGCCAGAGCTCAACCCCCGCAAGCACAATTAGGTGAGTACACACACACACACACACACACACACACGGTTCTATCCCAAGTTCTTTCCCAAGAGGCAGACAAGAGGAGCTCCAGCATATTTCAACAATCCTAAGTAATGTAGTACAGGATGATGATAGTGAGTGGTGTCCCAGAGTACATAAAGGTATAGTGCTTTTGAAAAATAGGTGAGATAACAGGAATGTGCCAAGGGAAGTGAAAAATTGGCTGAGAAAAAGTTGCCCTAGTGTTTCCAGTGCAGAGAAGAACATTCAAGATGGCCGCCGGCAAGAGGAAATACAAAACAGAGCTTGATTTTGTTGGATTCAGTGAGGAAAGCATTGATATAACCAGTCTATACAACAAGTTGGTAAAATTAGATACTATAGTGACCTCTCATGTAGAAATAATTAGTAAATTGAAAGAAAGTAATGACCATTTAAATAGCAAAGTTGTATGTCTTGAGGGTGTAGTGAAAGACTTGTGCAAGGATAAGATTCAATTGGAAACAAATTGCAAAGCCATGGAAGAAGAAAATAAACTCTTAAAAATAGCTTTGGAAGAATTTAAAGTAAATTTAAACATAAATGACTACAATAGGTTAGGTAAGGAATTTCAACAGGAGAAACAGCTTTTGTCAGCACAGATGGAGGAAGTGACACAGGGAATAGAACAGTGCAACAAAGATATGCAACTCACTTATGCACAAGTGGCCAAGGAGAAGGAAAAAATAGAAGAAGCAGTAAAGGAAGTCAAACACTGCAGCAACCAAGATAAAACAAACATTAGGCTGGAAGTGAGAAAAGAATTGGCATCTAACCCGAAGTTGGTGCAAAACTCAGTTGATCGGAGCAAGTCCTAGATAATTTTTGGCTCCAAGGAAAAGGAGATAACATCTAGGCTAGAAAGAGCTGTAGAAGAAGCAAAAGTAGTAGATAAAATTGTTGGCCTCGTGGAAGGTCTTACAACCATAGAGAATGTGTGTGACTACAGAATAGGCAGATATGTAAAAGGGAGAGATCCACCTTTGAGGATCACCCTAAATGGTGCCAACAGATGGAAGAAGTACTAAGGAATGCTAGAAAATTACAAAGTGATGAGGATGGGAAAGTGTGGTCGTTAAGACGAGATCTTTCAAAAGAAGATAGAGAGAAGCTGAAACTAAACCTCGCCGAGGCAAAACGTTTAAATGAGAGCGGGAATGAAGAAGAAATCAATTCTTTTTTCTACAAAGTGATAGGGGTAGGCAATCCAGTAAAGTGGTACATAGAGGCAAACCAACAAAATCATTAGAGAGAGGGGGAGTGAAAAATAATAATAGGGGGAACAAGTTCCTGAAGATTGCATAACCCAACATAGATGGAGTAAGATCGAAGATATTGGAGTTAAGTGATGTAATACAGCTCCAGACACCAGACATTGTTGCACTCACGGAGACAAAACTTGAAGATGCTATTTTAAATGAGGCCATATTCCCAAGGGGCTACTCAATTTGGAGACGGGACAGAAAAATTAGGAAAGGCGGTTGCGTTGCTGTGCTGGTGAAAGAACACCTAAAGGTGAACGAAATAATGACTGGCAATCCACAAGAAGTTGATATAAGAGCACTTGAGATCTGCCATGAGGATGATAAACTAATGATCATAAATGCATACAGTCCACCACCAAGCAGCACATGGTCAAAGGAGGAGCCAGATAGTAAAAGAGAAGGTCTTATAACAATAATGAGAGAGATCATAGCGAGAGCGGATAACGATAGTTCACGACTGTTGATAGTCGGCGACTTCAACTTGAAAGCCATAGACTGGGAAGCGTATGAAGCAAAAACAGAAGATTTCTGGACCTGTAAATTTGTAGACCTCATCCTGGAAACATTCTTGTATCAACATGTTAAACAAGCTACGAGGATGAGGGAAGGGGACGTTCCCTCCATGCAAGATTTGATATTTACCAGGAAGGAGGAAGAAATATTTGACATTCAATACCTTCCTCCCTTGGGTAAAAGTGACCATGTCTTTTTGGGAATGAAGTATGCAATGCGTTATAATCTGGAAGAAAATATGAAGGTTGATGCAATTGAATAACCTGATTTTAGGAGAGGACATTATGGCAACCTTAGAAATTTTTTTAGTGGGTATAATTGGACAGACTTGTTGCTAGGTAAGGAAGTGAATGAGATGTATGTCAAGTTTTGTGAAATATATGATAAAGGCACAAAAAAATTATACCAAAACAGAGAAGCAGAACTAGGAAACAGGATTGGTTCAGCAGAAAGTGTGAGAGGGCCAGAGACCAAAAGACACAAAAATGGAATCAATACAGAAAGAGGCCAAACCCCAAACATACCAGCGATACAAAGATGCGAGAAACAACTACACGACAGTGAGGAGAGAGGCAGAAAGAAATTTTGAAAAAGGGATTGCAGACAAATGTAAAACAGAACCAGGTCTATTCAATAAATTCATAAACAAGAAATTGCAGGTAAAGGATGATATACAGAGGTTGAAAATGGGAAATAGATTCACAGAAAATGAAAAGGAAATGTGTGAAACATTAAACGAAAAGTTCCAAAGTGTGTTTGTACAAAATGAAATCTTCAGGGAACCAGATACAATAAGAATTCCAGAGAACAACATAGAGCACATAGAGGTGTCTAGAGATGAATTGGAAAAAATGCTCAAGGAGCTAAATAAGAAGAAGGCAGTTGGTCCAGATGGAGTTTCACCATGGGTTCTGAGAGAATGTGCACCTGAGCTCAGCATTCCACTTCAACTGATTTTTCAGGCATTCCTGTTTACAGGAGTTATAGCTGATGTGTGGAAAAGGCTAACATAGTTCCAATCTACAAAAGTGGAAGCAGGGAAGACCCTCTTACTTATAGACCGGTATCATTGAGAAGTGTAATAGTCAAAAAAATGGAAAAAATAATTAAAACTAAATGGGTAGAACACCTGGAGAGAAATGATATAATATCAGTCAGACAGTATGGTTTTCGATCTGGAAGATCTTGTGTATCGAATTTACTCAGTTTCTATGATCGAGCAACAGAGATATTACAGGAAAGAGATGGTTGGGTTCACTGCATCTATCTGGACCTAAAAAAGGCTTTTGACAGAGTTCCATATAAGAGGTTGTTCTGGAAACTGGAAAATATTGGAGGGGTGACAGGTAAGCTTCTAACTTGGATGAAAAATTTTCTGACTGATAGAAAAACGAGGGCAGTGATCAGAGGCAATGTATCGGACTGGAGAAATGTCACAAGTGGAGTACCACAGGGTTCAGTTCTTGCACCAGTGATGTTTATTGTCTACATAAATGATCTACCAGTTGGTATACAGAATTATATGAACATGTTTGCTGATGATGCTAAGATAATAGAAAGGATAAGAAACTTAGATGATTGTCATGCCCTTAAAGAGGACCAGGACAAAATAAATAAATGGAGCACCACTTGGCAAATGGAATTAAATGTTAATAAATGCCATGTTATGGAATGTGGAATAGGAGAACATAGACCCCACACAACCTATATATTATGTGAGAAATCTTTAAAGAATTTTGATAAAGAAAGAGATCTAGGGGTGGTTCTAGATAGAAAACTATCACCTGAGGACCACATAAAGAATATTGTGCGAGGAGCCTATGCCACGCTCTCTAACTTCAGAATTGCTTTTAAATACATGGATAGCGATATACTAAAGAAATGGTTCACGACTTTTGTTAGGCCAAAGCAAGAATATGCAGCAGTTGTGTGGTGCCCATATCTTAAGATGCACATCAACAAACTGGAAAAGGTGCAAAGACATGCTACTAAGTGGCTCCCAGAACTGAAGGGCAAGAGCTACGAAGAGAGGTTAGAGGCATTAAATATGCCAAAACTGGAAGACAGAAGAAAAAGAGGTGATATGATCACTACCTACAAAATAGTAACAGGAATTTATAAAATCGATAGGGAAGATTTCCTGACATCTGGAACTTTAAGAACAAGAGGTCATAGATATAAACTAGCTAAACACAGATGCCGAAGAAATATAAGAAAATTCACTTTCGCAAACAGAGTGGTAGACGGTTGGAACAAGTTAGGTGAGAAGGTGGTGAAGGCCAAGACCGTCAGTAGTTTCAAAGCGTTGTATGACAAAGAGTGCTGGGAAGACGGGACACCACGAGCGTAGCTCTCATCCTGCAACTACACTTAGGTAATTACACTTATGTAATTACGGGTGTGTGTGTGTGTGTGTGTGGCGGTGAGGTGCTGGTCCTCTCTTGCAGGGCCAGCACCTCACCCCCACCTTGTGAAGCTAACAAGAAATCCAGCTGGTATTGCCCCATTGTCGACCAAGCAGCTGTGACATGCCTAGAAGCTGTGACAACATGACACTGCCTGACTTAGAGGTGAAGCAGTTCCCCATGCAGGTGACTTCCATTAGCAACCCCAAAGTCAGCAAATGGCACACGTTTCACACCGCAGGCCCTCCGATTTGCCGTGGCTCTCTGCCTCATGGCCCCAATCCACACCGAATACAGTTATATTCGGCGAGGCAGTGTCCGACAGGTATTAACAACATGGCCTTCTCTGCCAAAAGTCATGAGGATCGCATGCACGACACAGGGAGGTTAATGACTTTATTATGAGAAGCCTTACCACAGCTGATTGTCCCGCAGAGAGAGAACCCCGTTACCTAATGCCGCGCAACTCTGATGATCAAAGAAGTGGATAGGCAGCGTGGAAGCGTCTGAACTACAGTGAGGGCCAACAAGCGCACTCTGAGGGGCTCCCTCAGCTATGATTGGGGGTTGGTGGGTGGGGGGCCGATGGGATGTTTGCGGTCAGACGACGGGGTTGTCCCGTGTGTAAGTGTTTATGAAAACATCCCTGAAAACTAGATACCTCAGCTCTCAGGAAACAGGTATCGTGTTTTAAGTGCATCGAGTCCACAGTGAACCAGATTACAAGTGTACAATATTGTGCAGTGATATATCTCGAAATTATACAAACGTGTTAGTGTCACCCCTCTGCCACCCCTCCTCCCCCCTCTCCCATACCCTCAAGTGTGTACCGTCACCCAACCTACGAGTCGAGAGGTGCCGGTCTCCCCCCCCCCCTGCCTCACCCAACCGCAACCGCTACTTCCCTGTGTCCACCCCCCACGCTACGTCCGCCCAGCGCCCGCCCAGCGCCCGCCCAGCGCCCACCCAGCACCCATCCAGCGCCCGCCCAGCGCCCACCCAGCGCCCGCCCATCATCCGACCAGCGCCCACCCATCATCCGCCCAGCGGCCACCCAGCACCTGCCTAGCACCCGCCCAGCGCCCGCCGATGTCGCAGGTCACGACTGACAGCTAGGCTTCTCTCAGCCAAGAGGAGCCATCAATCGCCGACAGGTACGGCACATGCCAAGTGTGTGACAAGGTGTGGAATCTCAAGCGTAACGGGGGATGTGCGCAAGCATGCTCACAACGGAACCGATTGTCCGGGTATGTGGCGCCCTCCCAAAGAGAGTATCAATCAGGATCCCACACCAGCAGTCAGGGAAAACACCTTCAACAGCTTCATTTCGACTGAGAACCTATTAGAAACTATCAAAGCAACATCGGTTGGAACCTTGCAGCACATCCCCAAAGCTGCCCGCCCCCAAGCGGTAGCCAAACTATCCAGCCTCTTGAAGAAGGTCAATGACTCTCCCGGAACCATCCAAGCCTGGCACAACTTTCTCCTGTTTGGAAACATATGCCTAGCTGTCCCTGCTAGGAGAGACAAATCACTAGCTTCCTCAGTCATTATTACTAGTGGTTTGCAGTGGTTGAACCCCATGCACAGATACCATAATTAAGATAGGGATAGATTAGTGCATAATATAGAGAGATAAGAGCAGAGTCAGGTACATAATATCTAATTTTGGAGAGTATACCAACTGTTTTAAAGACTTTCTTAGTTATGTGTTGGATGTGGGTACTGAAGTGGAGTCTCTTTTCTAGGAATAGGCCGAGAAACTTTCCGTCATTTTTATTGCTAATGTTTACATTGTCTATCTAAAGCTGAATTGCATTTGTAGATTTGCTTCCAAATAAGATGTAGTAGGTCTTTTTTATGTTAAGTGTTAGTTTGTTGGTTGACATCCATAAGTGGACTTTTTTTAGTTTATTATTAACAACATTATTTAGTGTATGTGGGTTGGGGTTAGAGTAGATGAGGGTAGTATCATCAGCAAACAAAATAGCTTTCAGAATGTTAGAGACATTAGGCAGATCATTAATGTATATAAGAAATAGGAGAGGTCCCAAAATGGTGCCCTGTGGCACTCCACCGGTTATTGGTAGAGTGGGAGAGGTTATATTATTGATGGCTACACATTGGTGTTTATCACTAAGATAAGATTGGATATAGTCCAGTGTATGGCCTCGGATTCCATAATGATGGAGTTTACGTAAGAGGTAATTGTGATTAACAGTATCAAAGGCCTTTCTCAGGTCAATGCAGAGTCCAATCGGAAACTCATTTTTGTCAAGGGCTGAGTAAATTATATCAAGGAGACTAATAATTGCATCGTTGGTACTCTTTTGGGAGCGGAAGCCAAACTGATAGGGGCTAAGAATGTCGAATTTTACGAGATATTAGTAGAGCTGTTTGTAGATAATTTTTTCAAATATTTTTGATAGTATGGGTAGGTTTGATATTGGTCTATAATTGTTTATGTCTGCCGGATTACCTTCTTTATGAACTGGCGCTACTCTTGCTTTTTTAAGGATATCAGGGAAGGTATGACACTCAAAGGATTTGTTGAACAGCAGAGCTATAGGTGGCGCAAGGGCGTGGGAGGTGCTCTTGTATACAATGGATGGGATTTCACTGATGTTCCCAGCTTTGGTTTTTAGTGAGTGTATGATGGACACAACTTCTGTTGGGCTGACTGGTGAAAGGAGAAGATAGTTTGGATAGCTGCCTGAGAGATATGTGTTGATATGTGTCTGAGTCTGTGGGATTTTACTGGCAAGGTTAGCACCAACCGATGAAAAGAAGCTATTAAATTCATTCGCCATTTCTAAATCAGATGACGGTGTAAGGCCATCCTTAGAGAGTGTTATCTGGTTGTGGGAGTGTTGTTTAGTTCCTAGGATATTAGAGATGGTTTTCCATTTGCTTTTCATGTTTCCTTTTGCTTCTTTGAATTTAGTCTCATAATATGAAAGTTTAGCCTTTCTTATGCTACTGGTAAGCACTGATGAGTACCTCTTAACTACTTCCTTTGTAACTAGGCCAATCCTAAATTTCTTTTCATATTCATGTCTTTTGTTGATTGATTTAATTATGCCACTTGTGAGCCACGGGTTATTTTTTCTTTTATTAGTTACTTGTTTGGTAAGGAGGGGACAGTGAGTGTTGTAGAGGCTAAGAGTTTTGGAGAGAAAGAGGTTTGTTAATGAGTTCATATCCCGTGTATTATTAAATTCAGATTCCCAGTTAATATTGTGAAGTTCATTAGAGAGTTTGCCTAAAGCTGATTCACTGTGTAGCCTGAAAGAGAGTTTCTTGCTTTCTGATGGTGTTGTGTCCATGTTTGCTATGAGGAAGGTAGGATAGTGGTCAGTTGTTCTGTCATAGATTACCCCAGATGTAAGGGGAGCTGTTATATTAGTCCATAAGTGATCCATGGTAGTGACAGATGTTTGAGTGACTCCGGTGGGCTTGGTGTTTGTGGGGATTAGCATACAGGAGTGCATGCTGTTACGGAAATAGTCAACTTGTGGGTTGTTTTGAAGACCCAGGTTAATATTGAAATCACCTCCCAGAATGATGTGATTTTTGTTGAGATTGTTATTTATGATAAGATTCCTTACATTGTCTGAGAATGAAGCTTCGTTGGTATTAGGAAATCTATAGATGGCACCGATAGTCAGGGAAGATTTAAGGGATTTACTGGAGAACTTGGCAAAGGTATATTCACAATAGTCGTCTCTATCACTAATGACATTATTGCAGATGAAGGTATCTTTGTAATATATTGCTGTGCCACCTCCTTTTTTTGTTAGGCCTGCAGTTATGAATGACTTTATAACCAGCTAAATTGTAGAGTTGGATATAGTCATTGCTTAGCCAAGTTTCTGTTAAAATGATGAATGATAATTTAGTACCTAGTGCTGTGAGTAGTGCATTTATATCATCAAAATGTTTACCAAGTGACCTAACAATTTGGTTGTAAACTGATAAGCTGGTGCTATTTAGGAGTTTGTTTTTTGCAAGATTTGCTGTGTAATACCTACAATAATGATGATCAATGTGCTGATTTGTGTGGGTATGGGACAGCAGATTTCGATCAGGATCAATATCAGTAAGCATATAGATACAATAATGTCACGATACAATAAGATAAGCATTTACAGGAATAGTTAAATACCAGATCTGCTGTAAATAGAAAGTAATTATAGCAAAACACAACAATAAACGTAGATACACAAAAAATAGAAACAATTAGAAGTAGAGTAAAGATCCCCGTAGATAGCCAGGAAGGATACAGTAGTTAGGTTAAGAGAGAAGAAAAAATCAGTAGACTGACAAGAATAATATATAGCAAAAAATAAAGAGACAATTAATAATCGTAAAGTAAAAATAATCTTAAGAATAAATTATTTAATAAAGCTTAGTTGTGAACCTATAATTAGTATGAACTTAAGAAAACAAAATGAGCTCAATAATTAATTATAATAAATGATGTATAAATCAAATTACAATTAAGTTTAAAAATTAAAAAAAAAATAACAGGGTAAGATTATATTTATGAGCAAGATTTTACTAAGACACTGAGGTAAATGCTTACACAAATACTAAGTCTGCTATAATTAGAGAATAATTATAGCAAAACACAACAATAAATGCAAGTGAACAAAAGAATTGAAACAATTAGAAGCAGGATTAAGATCACTAGATAGCGTTGAAGGATACACAAGTTTGGTGGAGAGAACAAAATATCAGTAGAGACTGTCAAGATGAATATATAAAAAAATTTGACAAATGATGAATGTAAAGTAAAATAATCTTAAAGATAATTATCTATATAAGCTTAGTTTTTAACCTATAATTAATATGAACTTAATTAAGAGAACAAAATGAGATCAATAATTAATTTCAATAAATGACATAAATCAGGACAATTAAATTTAAAATTTAAAAACAATAGGGTAAGATTAGATTTAAGAGTAAAATTTTACAATGATACTGAGGTAGATGCTTGCATAAGTGCATGGAGACTTGACTGATTACTTAGGAAATTATATGAATGAGAGAACATTAGGTAAATGGTAAGGCAGAGACAGCACCTTGGACAAGGTTAGATTAAGTTAGGTTAGGCTCAGGCACTCAAAGAGTTATTTTAAGTATTGGCATTGGTCGGGTTCAGGTTTTCAGATATACCACAATCACTAAAGAAGGCCAGTAGTTGTTGGTCACACTTTATATCATATCTTTTTCCTGCACTTTCCTTCTTTGCAATGATCGTTCCATTCCTGGTGTAGCACTGCTTGATAAGACCAGGTTTTTGTTTGCGAATTTTACGCAGCCTGAAGAGGAGGGATCCACGCTGCTTTGTAAGGCACTCATTTATATAGAGGTTGGTTTTTTGCTTAGCAGCTGATTGTATGAGGTCAAACTTAACAGAGGGATTTGCAAGTTTGATGAGCATTCTCAACAGTTTTCCTAGAGAGATTCTAATCCTAGAGAGATTCTATTCTAAATTGTTTTCCTAGAGAGGACAACCAGGCACCCCTCCCCACCCGTGCCAAAAACACCCACGGCAGGAAAGGTATCAACAGTAGAACCGAGGCATCCAAAATCAGAGCAACAGTCAGCAAGAAAATAGAAGACGGCAACACAATAGGAGCAATCAGAGTCAACATCATTGAAGACACAGTTGCCACCAGGAATGCCAATACAGCACAAGCCCTGAGAGAAAAACACTAACCCAGAGCTCCTCGTGATGACAGTGTTCCCCTAGTCGGTGCCAACAGAGCTGAACCCCTGTGTGTGCTCGAATCCGTGGTGCATAAAGCACCTTTATCCTTCCCACCGGGATCAGCAGGTGGGTTCACAGGACTAAGACCCAACCACATCAAACAAATGCTCAACCCTGCACTGGGAGACATTGCACAGGGCTTCCTGGTGGAACTAACTATATTCTCCAACACGTGTCTAACTGGCAACATACCAGAGACCATACGGCCTCTCTTTTTTGGCGCTACCCTCTGTGTCCTGAGGGAAAAAGATGGAGGAATCAGACCGATAGCTGTGGGCAATTCACTCCGGCGCCTCGTCGCTAAGGCTGCTTCTAGAACAGTTAGTCAGGCAGCAGCCGACATGCTGAAGCCACAACAGCTTGGGTTTGGCATTTCCCAAGGGTGTGAGGCAGCGGCTCATGCAGCTAGAGCCTACATTGCCAACATTACGGATGAAAAAGCCCTGATAAAGCTGGACTTCAAAAATGGTTTCAATCTGGTTAGAAGGGATGCAGTACTCAGTGCGGTTCATCGCCTTTTTCCTTCCCTCTACCCATTTGTAAACTCATGCTACAGCAGGAATCTAACTCTGCTATTTGGGGAACATGAAATTGAATCACTAGAAGGTGTCCAACAGGGTGACCCCCTTGCTCCTTTTCTTTTCTGCCTAGTCATCAAGGAAGACACCGATAACCTGTCCAGTGAGCTCAATATTTTGTTTTTGGACGATGGTACTCAAGCTGGCTCCCCCAGACTCACTCTTGGATGCCATAAGAATAATTCAGGAGCAAGGAGCAAGTCAAGGCCTCACCCTGAACTCTTCCAAGTGCGAAATAACCTCCACCAACCAGCACATAATAGAGCGAATAAAGGTTGTTTTGCCTGACATTCATACAACCATCCCTGAGGACAGCACACTCCTAGGTGCTCCTCTTGGAGGGAAGGCCATCGACGAGGTCCTTGGCAAGAAGATCACTGACCTGAAGAGGATGAACGAGAGGATTGAAGACATCGATGCTCATGATGCACTTTACCTCATCACCAGATGCTTGTCCCTCCCCAGGCTGACCTACTTTCTACGATGTTCGCTATCTTTCATTAATATTAAATTAGAAGAGTACGAGAACTTGCTGAAATAAATGCTAGAAAAAGCCCTCAACCTTTCTCTCAGCGACTCACAGTGGAAACAGGTCTCCCTTCCTGTCAGACTCGGGGGCCTTGGTGTGCGCACAGCAACACAAATTGCTGTACCAGCGTTCCAGTCCTCTTCAGTGGCGTCCGACAACTTGGTGAAGGATCCTACCTGAACACCTAGCTCAACGGGCAGGGATACATGATCCCATCTTTACAGAGTGCACAACCAAATGGGTCTTTCTCGCAGGACCAGCACCCCAACCACTGCCTTCTGAAGCCCATAAGCAATCCAGCTGGGATTTTCCCATTGCCGACCTAGAAGCTGCGACTTTGCTAGAAGCTGCGACAACACCACATGCCACTGCCCGACTTAGAGCTGTAGCAGCTCCCCATGCAGGTGACTTCCTATTAGCAACCTCAAAGTCAGGAACCGGCACCCGTCTCACACAGCAGCCCCTCCGAATTGCCGTGGCTCTCCGCCTCGCTGCTCCAATCCACACCGAATACAAGTGTATTTGCGGCAAGGCAGAGGCCGACAGATACGGACGGCATGGCCTTCTCTGACAAAGGACCGGAGGATGGCATGCAAGACACTGCGAGATTAACGACATTATTAAGAGAAGCCTTACCACAGCCGG
This sequence comes from Procambarus clarkii, assembly GCF_040958095.1. Taxonomy (NCBI): domain Eukaryota; kingdom Metazoa; phylum Arthropoda; class Malacostraca; order Decapoda; family Cambaridae; genus Procambarus; species Procambarus clarkii. The sequence continues at coordinate 1,546,150 of NC_091157.1, forward strand.
TTGTCCAGCAGAGAGAGAGCCCCGTTACCTAATGTCCCGCAACTCTGATGAGCCTGTCGGTCGTCCAGATGGAATCACGGTGAACCACTGTAAGAATGGTAAACAGTTGGTGTGGGACTACACTTGCGTTTCAACTTTAGCCAACACCTATGTTGACTTCAGTGCTACACAAGCAGGAGGTGCTGCCAATCACCGGAAAAAAGCCAAGTCACGTAAACACAGAGACCTTGAGCACCACTACAATTTTGTCCCCATTGTCTCAGAGACACTTGGTGCCTGGGGTATGTGCTGTTAGTTTTTTTGAAGGAGTTGGGGTCCAAGCTAATTGAAACTACTAGAGACCCTAGAGCTGCCAGTTTTCTCTTTCAGCACCTTAATGTGGCGATCCAGAGAGGAAATGCTCACTGCGTTCATGGATCCTGCCCGCCATCCGAGGAGCTGGAAGAGCTCTACAACTTGTGACAAGTAGCCTTTTACCCTGCATGTAACCAATGTTGTATCCCTTTTTGTGTAATGAAATTTTCAAAAGCAGTTAGATATATATACATGCATACCAAAAGAATAGGGGTGGTAAGAAAAAAAAATATCAAAGTGTTCAGTGAAGATCCACAAGGTCTTCTTTGAGTACTCTTTATTTTCATCTCCGAGGCTATGGGTCCCTACACTTGCACCAGAGGTGGTACGCCTTCTAGGTAAAAAAAAATATATATATACATATATATACATATATATACACATATATATATATATATATATATATATATATATATATATATATATATATATATATATATATATATATATATATATATATATATATATATATATATATATATATATATATATATATATATATATATATATATATATATATATGTTTCATTGAATATGACCGCATATTCTGTATTTATTATTTTCTGGTTTAGGGCTTCTATCCCTCTAACTATTTTCTTAGCATCAGGGCTTAATTGGAATAGGAGTTCTCCAAAACTCATTTTCGTACTTTTAAGGTGAAGAAAAGAAGTGATTTACTATAGAGTGTATTACACTTATTTGTATAATTTGCACGACGTTTCGAACCTCCATGGTTCATTCTCAAGTGAACAATCTTACAATACTAGTTGATTTTATACCCGCATTAGGTCAGGTGATAATACAATGAAGGTGAAAAACATGGGGGGATACATAAGGGATAAACATAGGGGCTGCAGAAGGCTTATTGGCCCATACGAGGCATCTCCTATCTAAACACAAAGATTAATCCAGTGTAATTGGCCTGTTATGTTGGACATTGTCTTCTGTGTTGGCATCGATATGTTCTTGACTTGTCCTTACTCTCATGGTGGGTAGAGTAAATAGTTCCGTGATTTGGGTGTTCATGGTAGGTCGCTCTATTCTTATGTGAATTGCCTCAAGAATTTGTAATCTTCTTGAATCTTGGGTTTTGTCTATTATGCAAGTATTCTTGTTCAACATTTCTCTTGTTAGAGTAATGTCATGGGCTTGTCTCATGTGATTCCTAGGGGCACCAGATTGAAGATGGCATGTCAAACGCCTCGTCAGCTTGGTCGACGTCATACCTATGTACTTACATTGAAGGTTACATCCTTCGTGGGGGCAAGTGTACATGTATACAACGCTTGACTGCTGTAGAGGGTTCTCCGTCGGCTTCGGGCTGTTTTTGATAAGGAGTTCGGAAGTCTTCTTGGTTTTGTAGAATATTATCAGGTTTATGTTTTGGTTAGGAGTAGTGCTTTTTACTCCTTTACGGATTATTTCTTTCATTATTCTTTCCTCTTTTATATGTTCACTGTGCATGGTTGATTTGTAATATAATTTTATTGGGGGTGTTGTGGTTTCTGTTCTAGGTTCTGAATTATACCAACGGTCCAAGTGTCTTCTTATAGCAGCGTTTATTTCCGCGTTGCTATATCCGTTGTTCACCAATACCTGAGTTACTCTTTCAAACTCTCTACTCACGTTGCTCCATTCAGAGCAGTGGGTAAGCGCTCGACGAATATAAGCATTGAGAACACTGGCTTTGTATCTTTGGGGGCACTCACTTCTACCGTTCAGGCATAATCCTATGTTGGTGGGCTTGGTATATACGTTGGTGCTTAAAGAGGTTCCTGTTTTTGTTATTAGTACATCCAAGAATGGCAGACTGTTATTTTCACTATTTTCATGTGTAAATCGGAGTACTGACTCTCTCTCTAGGTGTCTTTTTAGGTCAATTAGTTCATCTGAGTCTTTTACTATTACGAATATGTCATCTACATAACGGCAGTATACAGTTGGTTTTTGTCTGCTACTGAAGACCCTATCTTCGATGGTTCCCATATAAAAATTAGCAAATAAAACTCCTAAGGGGGAGCCCATTGCTACTCCGTCTATCTGTAAATACATGTCTCCTTGTGGACTGATGAAAGGGGCTTCCTTTGTACATGCTTCGAGAAGACTTTTCAAGTGTGGCTCAGGTATGTCTAATTTGGGGGTGCTCTCGTCTCTGTATACTCTGTCCAGTATCATTCCTATGGTTGTGTCGACTGGGACGTTGGTAAAAAGGGATTCAACGTCCAGGGAAGCGATGATTCCATCGGGCTGGGTAGATTTGATCAATTCTAGGAAATCTGCTGATGATTGTAGACTAAACTTACTTGGAGTGTATGGAGTTAGGAGTTCATTGAGTTTTTTTTTTGCCAGGTGATAAGTTGGGGTTGGTATTTGGCTGATTATAGGGCGTAGTGGGTTACCTGGTTTATGCGTCTTAACATTGCCGTAGGCATATCCTAAGCCATAGTCGCCTTGAAGTTTATTGAAATGCACACTACCTTTCTTTGCGTTGATTGCTGTAATTGTTTTGTTTACTTTCCGCTTAAGGTCTTCTACGGGGTTCCTCGTGATTCGTTGAAATTTGGAGTCGTCACTTAGGATGTCGCTAATTTTGTTCATGTATTCATGGGTAGGAATCAATACATATGCTGCTGTTTTGTCGGCTTTTCTTATTGTTACGTCTTTCAGATTTTTTAGTTGTTTCGCTGCTTCTTTGAGTCGTGGGGTTAAGATTGTAGATGAATATGTTCCTCGTTTTTTCCCTGCTTCTGCAAGTAGTTCAGCTTGAAGTGTGTCCATGGTGATGACTTTTTTGTTGTCTTCTAGCTTATGGATATCGTCCAGAAGCATTTCGATTTCCAGGCGTTTTTGATGCATCTTTGGTTTAGATAAGAATTGACAATTTAGACCAAGATTTAAGAGGTCTCGTTGGTCCTGGGTAAGATCATAAGAAGTCAGGTTAAAGTAGCCATCTTTAGGACGAGGGATTTTTAGCTGTCCACCGTTTAGGGATGTTAACTTACGGAGTGTCTTTGTTTCTACAAGAGTTTTATGTTGTTGTTTCAGGTTAAATAGTTCACTGTTGATGGTTTGCTTGAGTTGGATAGGGATGTCGTACTGGGTCCATTTGTTTAACAGATGCTCCGCCTGCTCTATAAAGGTTTGGAGGGCTTCCTTCTTCTTGTTTAGTTGATGCCGAATGAGCTCTTGCCTATACCTATAGGTAAACTCTGTATTGCGGACTGCTGGGTTTATATTGGTGTATACTGGCAGCAGGTTTTCTTTCAAACATGTTTCATTGAATATGACCGCATATTCTGTATTTATTATTTTCTGGTTTAGGGCTTCTATCCCTCTAACTATTTTCTTAGCTTCAGGGCTTAATTGGAATAGGAGTTCTCCAAAACTCATTTTCGTACTTTTAAGGTGAAGAAAAGAAGTGATTTACTATAGAGTGTATTACACTTATTTGTATAATTTGCACGACGTTTCGAACCTCCATGGTTCATTCTCAAGTGAACAATCTTACAATACTAGTTGATTTTATACCCGCATTAGGTCAGGTGATAATACAATGAAGGTGAAAAACATGGGGGGATACATAAGGGATAAACATAGGGGCTGCAGAAGGCTTATTGGCCCATACGAGGCATCTCCTATCTAAACACAAAGATTAATCCAGTGTAATTGGCCTGTTATGTTGGACATTGTCTTCTGTGTTGGCATCGATATGTTCTTGACTTGTCCTTACTCTCATGGTGGGTAGAGTAAATAGTTCCGTGATTTGGGTGTTCATGGTAGGTCGCTCTATTCTTATGTGAATTGCCTCAAGAATTTGTAATCTTCTTGAATCTTGGGTTTTGTCTATTATGCAAGTATTCTTGTTCAACATTTCTCTTGTTAGAGTATTGTCATGGGCTTGTCTCATGTGATTCCTAGGGGCACCAGATTGAAGATGGCATGTCAAACGCCTCGTCAGCTTGGTCGACGTCATACCTATGTACTTACATTGAAGGTTACATCCTTCGTGGGGGCAAGTGTACATGTATACAACGCTTGACTGCTGTAGAGGGTTCTCCGTCGGCTTCGGGCTGTTTTTGATAAGGAGTTCGGAAGTCTTCTTGGTTTTGTAGAATATTATCAGGTTTATGTTTTGGTAGGAGTAGTGCTTTTTACTCCTTTACGGATTATTTCTTTCATTATTCTTTCCTCTTTTATATGTTCACTGTGCATGGTTGATTTGTAATATAATTTTATTAGGGGTGTTGTGGTTTCTGTTCTAGGTTCTGAATTATACCAACGGTCCAAGTGTCTTCTTATAGCAGCGTTTATTTCCGCGTTGCTATATCCGTTGTTCACCAATACCTGAGTTACTCTTTCAAACTCTCTACTCACGTTGCTCCATTCAGAGCAGTGGGTAAGCGCTCGACGAATATAAGCATTGAGAACACTGGCTTTGTATCTTTGGGGGCACTCACTTCTACCGTTCAGGCATAATCCTATGTTGGTGGGCTTGGTATATACGTTGGTGCTTAAAGAGGTTCCTGTTTTTGTTATTAGTACATCCAAGAATGGCAGACTGTTATTTTCACTATTTTCATGTGTAAATCGGAGTACTGACTCTCTCTCTAGGTGTCTTTTTAGGTCAATTAGTTCATCTGAGTCTTTTACTATTACGAATATGTCATCTACATAACGGCAGTATACAGTTGGTTTTTGTCTGTCTGCCAACACAGAAGACAATGTCCAACATAACAGGCCAATTACACTGGATTAATCTTTGTGTTTAGATAGGAGATGCCTCGTATGGGCCAATAAGCCTTCTGCAGCCCCTATGTTTATCCCTTATGTATCCCCCCATGTTTTTCACCTTCATTGTATTATCACCTGACCTAATGCGGGTATAAAATCAACTAGTATTGTAAGATTGTTCACTTGAGAATGAACCATGGAGGTTCGAAACGTCGTGCAAATTATACAAATAAGTGTAATACACTCTATAGTAAATCACTTCTTTTCTTCACCTTAAAAGTACGAAAATGAGTTTTGGAGAACTCCTATTCCAATTAAGCCCTGATGCTAAGAAAATAGTTAGAGGGATAGAAGCCCTAAACCAGAAAATAATAAATACAGAATATGCGGTCATATTCAATGAAACATGTTTGAAAGAAAACCTGCTGCCAGTATACACCAATATATATATATATATATATATATATATATATATATATATATATATATATATATACAACTTTAGAACACTTTCCCACCAGGAGACTCGAACCCTAGCCAGCACAGAAGCCTTCCAGCAACTGGCATAACAGGTACGCCTTAACCCTCTGCACCACCGCTCAGACCCTTAAAAGAGATGGTAATTTTGGAGTATTTAAATCCCCCAAAGATCAACACCTCCCAAGAGCACCAGAGCAAGTGAGGGGTCATTTTGACGTTAATTTCATCAAGTCCCTGTTAATATGGGAAGACACAGTGTCTCTGCTTAAGGCACAACTCTCCTAAACACGAGAGTTAAGTATACAACTTTAGAACACTTTCCCACCAGGAGACTCGAACCCTAGCCAGCACAGAAGCCTTCCAGCAACTGGCATAACAGGTACGCCTTAACCCTCTGCACCACCGCTCAGACCCTTAAAAGAGATGGTAATTTTGGAGTATTTAAATCCCCCAAAGATCAACACCTCCCAAGAGCACCAGAGCAAGTGAGGGGTCATTTTGACGTTAATTTCATCAAGTCCCTGTTAATATGGGAAGACACAGTGTCTCTGCTTAAGGCACAACTCTCCTAAACACGAGAGTTAAGTATACAACTTTAGAACACTTTCCCACCAGGAGACTCGAACCCTAGCCAGCACAGAAGCCTTCCAGCAACTGGCATAACAGGTACGCCTTAACCCTCTGCACCACCGCTCAGACCCTTAAAAGAGATGGTAATTTTGGAGTATTTAAATCCCCCAAAGATCAACACCTCCCAAGAGCACCAGAGCAAGTGAGGGGTCATTTTGACGTTAATTTCATCAAGTCCCTGTTAATATGGGAAGACACAGTGTCTCTGCTTAAGGCACAACTCTCCTAAACACGAGAGTTAAGTATACAACTTTAGAACACTTTCCCACCAGGAGACTCGAACCCTAGCCAGCACAGAAGCCTTCCAGCAACTGGCATAACAGGTACGCCTTAACCCTCTGCACCACCGCTCAGACCCTTAAAAGAGATGGTAATTTTGGAGTATTTAAATCCCCCAAAGATCAACACCTCCCAAGAGCACCAGAGCAAGTGAGGGGTCATTTTGACGTTAATTTCATCAAGTCCCTGTTAATATGGGAAGACACAGTGTCTCTGCTTAAGGCACAACTCTCCTAAACACGAGAGTTAAGTATACAACTTTAGAACACTTTCCCACCAGGAGACTCGAACCCTAGCCAGCACAGAAGCCTTCCAGCAACTGGCATAACAGGTACGCCTTAACCCTCTGCACCACCGCTCAGACCCTTAAAAGAGATGGTAATTTTGGAGTATTTAAATCCCCCAAAGATCAACACCTCCCAAGAGCACCAGAGCAAGTGAGGGGTCATTTTGACGTTAATTTCATCAAGTCCCTGTTAATATGGGAAGACACAGTGTCTCTGCTTAAGGCACAACTCTCCTAAACACGAGAGTTAAGTATACAACTTTAGAACACTTTCCCACCAGGAGACTCGAACCCTAGCCAGCACAGAAGCCTTCCAGCAACTGGCATAACAGGTACGCCTTAACCCTCTGCACCACTTTGTATACTTAACTCTCGTGTTTAGGAGAGTTGTGCCTTAAGCAGAGACACTGTGTCTTCCCATATTAACAGGGACTTGATGAAATTAACGTCAAAATGACCCCTCACTTGCTCTGGTGCTCTTGGGAGGTGTTGATCTTTGGGGGATTTAAATACTCCAAAATTACCATCTCTTTTAAGGGTCTGAGCGGTGGTGCAGAGGGTTAAGGCGTACCTGTTATGCCAGTTGCTGGAAGGCTTCTGTGCTGGCTAGGGTTCGAGTCTCCTGGTGGGAAAGTGTTCTAAAGTTGTATACTTAACTCTCGTGTTTAGGAGAGTTGTGCCTTAAGCAGAGACACTGTGTCTTCCCATATTAACAGGGACTTGATGAAATTAACGTCAAAATGACCCCTCACTTGCTCTGGTGCTCTTGGGAGGTGTTGATCTTTGGGGGATTTAAATACTCCAAAATTACCATCTCTTTTAAGGGTCTGAGCGGTGGTGCAGAGGGTTAAGGCGTACCTGTTATGCCAGTTGCTGGAAGGCTTCTGTGCTGGCTAGGGTTCGAGTCTCCTGGTGGGAAAGTGTTCTAAAGTTGTATACTTAACTCTCGTGTTTAGGAGAGTTGTGCCTTAAGCAGAGACACTGTGTCTTCCCATATTAACAGGGACTTGATGAAATTAACGTCAAAATGACCCCTCACTTGCTCTGGTGCTCTTGGGAGGTGTTGATCTTTGGGGGATTTAAATACTCCAAAATTACCATCTCTTTTAAGGGTCTGAGCGGTGGTGCAGAGGGTTAAGGCGTACCTGTTATGCCAGTTGCTGGAAGGCTTCTGTGCTGGCTAGGGTTCGAGTCTCCTGGTGGGAAAGTGTTCTAAAGTTGTATACTTAACTCTCGTGTTTAGGAGAGTTGTGCCTTAAGCAGAGACACTGTGTCTTCCCATATTAACAGGGACTTGATGAAATTAACGTCAAAATGACCCCTCACTTGCTCTGGTGCTCTTGGGAGGTGTTGATCTTTGGGGGATTTAAATACTCCAAAATTACCATCTCTTTTAAGGGTCTGAGCGGTGGTGCAGAGGGTTAAGGCGTACCTGTTATGCCAGTTGCTGGAAGGCTTCTGTGCTGGCTAGGGTTCGAGTCTCCTGGTGGGAAAGTGTTCTAAAGTTGTATACTTAACTCTCGTGTTTAGGAGAGTTGTGCCTTAAGCAGAGACACTGTGTCTTCCCATATTAACAGGGACTTGATGAAATTAACGTCAAAATGACCCCTCACTTGCTCTGGTGCTCTTGGGAGGTGTTGATCTTTGGGGGATTTAAATACTCCAAAATTACCATCTCTTTTAAGGGTCTGAGCGGTGGTGCAGAGGGTTAAGGCGTACCTGTTATGCCAGTTGCTGGAAGGCTTCTGTGCTGGCTAGGGTTCGAGTCTCCTGGTGGGAAAGTGTTCTAAAGTTGTATACTTAACTCTCGTGTTTAGGAGAGTTGTGCCATATATATATATATATATATATATATATATATATATATATATGTGTGTGTGTGTATATCACGAAAATAAACACGTGATTAAGAATGTGATATATATATATATATATATATATATATATATATATATATATATATATATATATATATATATATATATATATATATATTTATATATATATATATATATATTATTAAATATGACCGAAAAAGTAAGATTAATAATTCTAACACGAATTTTCTCAATCTTTCGTACATTTCTTTTCACTGTTGGTGGTAATTCAAAAATCAATTCTCCAAAATTCATTTTTATTTCTAGTCTGACGCGACACTTGAGCGCATTTCGTAAAACTTATTACATTTTCAAAGACTTTAGTTAACACATACACAACTGAATAGAACTTACACATCTCCGATTTTGTTTATATCTACATTTGAGTGAGGTGGATGGGGTGAGGTGGTATTTAATAAGGTATTAGTTTCATCAACACAAGCCAGAACATGAAACAATGGGTATTGAATAGAAGTAATTGTAGAAAGCCTATTGGTCCATATTTCTTGATGCTTCTATATTGGAGCGGAGTCTTGAGGTGGGTAGAATATAGTTGTGCATTAATTGGCTGTTGATTGCTGGTGTTGACTTCTTGATGTATAATGCCTCGCAAACGTCAAGCCGCCTGCTGTCGCTGTATCTATCGATGATTTCTATGTTGTTTACTAGGATTTCTCTGGCGATGGTTTGGTTGTGGGAAGAGATTATATGTTCCTTAATGGAGCCCTGTTGCTTATGCATCGTTAAACGCCTAGAAAGAGATGTTGTTGTCTTGCCTATATACTGTTTTTTTTGGAGCTTACAGTCCCCAAGAGGGCATTTGAAGGCATAGACGACGTTAGTCTCTTTTAAAGCGTTCTGTTTTGTGTCTGGAGAGTTTCTCATGAGTAGGCTGGCCGTTTTTCTGGTTTTATAGTAAATCGTCAGTTGTATCCTCTGATTTTTGTCTGTAGGGATAACGTTTCTATTAACAATATCTTTCAGGACCCTTTCCTCCGTTTTATGAGCTGTGGAAAAGAGGTTCCTGTAAAATAGTCTAATAGGGGGTATAGGTGTTGTGTTGGTTGTCTCTTCAGAGGTTGCATGACGTTTCACTTTCCTTCTTATGATGTCTTCGACGAAACCATTGGAGAAGCTGACCAAACTAAATTCCAAAGGGTAACGAAAGACACTACAGCCGAATTGAAAGCAAAGGTCAACAGACTAATCGAAACTGTGAACGCCAAGAAATCAGGACTCCACCTGCCAAAGATTATTGGGGAATATAAACCTGGATCTGGGTATGGAAATGTCAAGACACACAAGCCTGGAAACCCACTTCGGCCAATCATTAGCCAGATACCCACACCCACGTACAGACTAGCGAAGCGACTCAACGGCCTGCTGACTCCTTATGTCCCTTGCGCCTTCAGCCTGAAGTCGCCAAAGGAATTTGTTGACTTACTGCGGGGCACACGGGCCACAGGAATAAGAGCCTCGTTGGACGTAGAATCGCTGTTCACTAACGTACCAGTGGACGAGACAATCGGGATAATAGCCGACAGAGTGTATCGTGATCCAGTCTGTACTCCTCTTGACATACCAGAAAATATCTTAAGGAAACTATTCCAAGCTTGTACTAAAGAGGCACCCTTCTTGAACCCGGATGGGCACATGTATAAGCAAGTAGATGGGGTCGCCATGGGTTCTCCCATGGCGATATATATATATATATATATATATATATATAATATATATATATATATATATATATATGTATATATATATATATATATATATATATATATATATATATGTCGTACCTAGTAGCCAGAACTCACTTCTCAGCCTACTATGCGAGGCCCGATTTGCCTAATAAGCCAAGTTTTACTGAATTAATATATTTTCTCTAATTTTTTTCTGATGAAATGATAAAGCTACCCATTTCATTATGTATGAGGTCAATTTTTTTTTATTGGAGTTAAAATTAACGTAGATATATGACCGAACCTAACCAACCCTACCTAACCTAACCTAACCTATCTTTATAGGTTAGGTTAGGCTAGGTAGCCGAAAACGTTAGGTTAGGTTAGGCTAGGTAGCCGAAAACGTTAGGTTAGGTTAGGTAGGTTAGGTTGTCGAAAAAACATTAATTCTTGAAAACTAGGCTTATTAGGCAAATCGGGCCATGCATAGTAGGCTGAGAAGTGAGTTCTGGCTACTAGGTACGACATATATATATATATATATATATATATATATATATATATATATATATATATATATATATATATATATATATATATATATATATATATATATATATATATATATATATATATATGTCGTACCCAGTAGCCAGAACGCACTTCTCAGCCTACTATGCAAGGCCCGATTTGCATAATAAGCCAAGTTTTCATGAATTAATTGATTTTCGACTACCTAACCTAACCTAACTTTTTCGGCTACCTATATATATATATATATATATATATATATATATATATATATATATATATATATATATATATATATATATATATATATATATATATATATATAATATATATATATATATGTATATATATATATATATATATATATATATGTCGTACCTAGTAGCCAGAACTCACTTCTCAGCCTACTATGCGAGGCCCGATTTGCCTAATAAGCCAAGTTTTACTGAATTAATATATTTCCTCTAATTTTTTTCTCTAATATTGCATAGTAGGCTATATATATATATATATATATATATATATATATATATATATATATATATATATATATATATATATATATATATATATATATATATATATATATATATATATATATATATATATATATATATATATATATATATATATATATATGTCGTACCTAGTAGCCAGAACGCACTTTTTAGCCTACTATGCAAGGCCCGATTTGCCTAATAAGCCAAGTTTTCATGAATTAATGTTTTTTCGACTACCTAACCTACCTAACCTAACCTAACCTAACTTTTTCAGCTACCTAACCTAACCTAACCTAAAAAGATAGGTTAGGTTAGGTTAGGTAGGGTTGGTTAGGTTCGGTCATATATCTACGTTAATTTTAACTCCAATAAAAAAAATTGACCTCATACATAATGAAATAGGTAGCTTTATCGTTTCATAAGAAAAAAATTAGAGAAAATATATTAATTCAGGAAAACTTGGCTTATTAGGCAAATCGGGCCTTGCATAGTAGGCTGAGAAGTGCGTTCTGGCTACTAGGTACGACATATATATATATATATATATATATATATATATATATATATATATATATATATATATATATATATATATATATATATATATATATATATGCAGCCTACTCAGCCTACTATGCAAGGCCCGATTTGCCTAATAAGCCAAGTTTTCCTGAATTAATACATTTTTTCTAATTTTTTTCTTATGAAATGATAAAGCTACCCATTTCATTACGTATGAGGTCAATTTTTTTTAATTGCAGTTAAAATTAACGTAGATATATGACCGAACCTAACCAACCCTACCTAACCTATCTTTATTGGTTTGGTTAGGTTAGGTTGCCGAAAAAGTTAGGTTAGGTTAGGTTAGGTAGGTTAGGTAGTCGAAAAACAATTAATTCATGAAAACTTGGCTTATTAGGCAAATTGGGCCTTGCATAGTAGGCTGAGAAGTGCGTTCTGGCTACTAGGTACGACATATGTATATATATATATATATATGCGAACAAGCCTGAATGGTCCCCAGGACATATGCAACTGAAAACTCACACCCCAGAAGTGACTCGAACCCATACTCCCAGAAGCAACGCAACTGGTATGTACAAGACGCCTTAATCCACTTGACCATCACGACCGGACATAATGAGGTGATAGCCGAGGCTATATGAACCACCCCACCGCCGGCACTCGGATAGTTATCTTGTGCATAGCATTTTACCAAATCACCTCATTCTTTGGGGCACACGTGAGGAACACAAATGCGAACAAGCCTGAATGGTCCCCAGGACATATGCAACTGAAAACTCACACCCCAGAAGTGACTCGAACCCATACTCCCAGAAGCAATGCAACTGGTATGTACAAGACGCCTTAATCCACTTGACCATCACGACCGGACATAATGAGGTGATAGCCGAGGCTATATGAACCACCCCACCGCCGGCACTCGGATAGTTATCTTGGGCATAGCATTTTACCAAATCACCTCATTCTTTGGGGCACACGTGAGGAACACAAATGCGAACAAGCCTGAATGGTCCCCAGGACATATGCAACTGAAAACTCACACCCCAGAAGTGACTCGAACCCATACTCCCAGAAGCAACGCAACTGGTATGTACAAGACGCCTTAATCCACTTGACCATCACGACCGGACATAATGAGGTGATAGCCGAGGCTATATGAACCACCCCACCGCCGGCACTCGGATAGTTATCTTGGGCATAGCATTTTACCAAATCACCTCATTCTTTGGGGCACACGTGAGGAACACAAATGCGAACAAGCCTGAATGGTCCCCAGGACATATGCAACTGAAAACTCACACCCCAGAAGTGACTCGAACCCATACTCCCAGAAGCAATGCAACTGGTATGTACAAGACGCCTTAATCCACTTGACCATCACGACCGGACATAATGAGGTGATAGCCGAGGCTATATGAACCACCCCACCGCCGGCACTCGGATAGTTATCTTGGGCATAGCATTTTACCAAATCACCTCATTCTTTGGGGCACACGTGAGGAACACAAATGCGAACAAGCCTGAATGGTCCCCAGGACATATGCAACTGAAAACTCACACCCCAGAAGTGACTCGAACCCATACTCCCAGAAGCAACGCAACTGGTATGTACAAGACGCCTTAATCCACTTGACCATCACGACCGGACATAATGAGGTGATAGCCGAGGCTATATGAACCACCCCACCGCCGGCACTCGGATAGTTATCTTGGGCATAGCATTTTACCAAATCACCTCATTCTTTGGGGCACACGTGAGGAACACAAATGCGAACAAGCCTGAATGGTCCCCAGGACATATGCAACTGAAAACTCACACCCCAGAAGTGACTCGAACCCATACTCCCAGAAGCAACACAACTGGTATGTACAAGACGCCTTAATCCACTTGACCATCACGACCGGACATAATGAGGTGATAGCCGAGGCTATATGAACCACCCCACCGCCGGCACTCGGATAGTTATCTTGGGCATAGCATTTTACCAAAACACCTCATTCTTTGGGGCACACGTGAGGAACACAAATGCGAACAAGCCTGAATGGCTTGGTAAAATGCTATGCCCAAGATAACTATCCGAGTGCCGGCGGTGGGGTGGTTCATATAGCCTCGGCTATCACCTCATTATGTCCGGTCGTGATGGTCAATTGGATTAAGGCGTCTTGTACATACCAGTTGCGTTGCTTCTGGGAGTATGGATTCGAGTCACTTCTGGGGTGTGAGTTTTCAGTTGCATATGTCCTGGGGACCATTCAGGCTTGTTCGCATTTGTGTTCCTCACGTGTGCCCCAAAGAATGAGGTGTTTTGGTAAAATGCTATGCCCAAGATAACTATCCGAGTGCCGGCGGTGGGGTGGTTCATATAGCCTCGGCTATCACCTCATTATGTCCGGTCGTGATGGTCAATTGGATTAAGGCGTCTTGTACATACCAGTTGCGTTGCTTCTGGGAGTATGGATTCGAGTCACTTCTGGGGTGTGAGTTTTCAGTTGCATATGTCCTGGGGACCATTCAGGCTTGTTCGCATTTGTGTTCCTCACGTGTGCCCCAAAGAATGAGGTGTTTTGGTAAAATGCTATGCCCAAGATAACTATCCGAGTGCCGGCGGTGGGGTGGTTCATATAGCCTCGGCTATCACCTCATTATGTCCGGTCGTGATGGTCAAGTGGATTAAGGCGTCTTGTACATACCAGTTGCGTTGCTTCTGGGAGTATGGATTCGAGTCACTTCTGGGGTGTGAGTTTTCAGTTGCATATGTCCTGGGGACCATTCAGGCTTGTTCGCATTTGTGTTCCTCACGTGTGCCCCAAAGAATGAGGTGATTTGGTAAAATGCTATGCCCAAGATAACTATCCGAGTGCCGGCGGTGGGGTGGTTCATATAGCCTCGGCTATCACCTCATTATGTCCGGTCGTGATGGTCAAGTGGATTAAGGCGTCTTGTACATACCAGTTGCGTTGCTTCTCGGAGTATGGGTTCGAGTCACTTCTGGGGTGTGAGTTTTCAGTTGCATATGTCCTGGGGACCATTCAGGCTTGTTCGCATTTGTGTTCCTCACGTGTGCCCCAAAGAATGAGGTGATTTGGTAAAATGCTATGCCCAAGATAACTATCCGAGTGCCGGCGGTGGGGTGGTTCATATAGCCTCGGCTATCACCTCATTATGTCCGGTCGTGATGGTCAAGTGGATTAAGGTGTCTTGTACATACCAGTTGCGTTGCTTCTGGGAGTATGGGTTCGAGTCACTTCTGGGGTGTGAGTTTTCAGTTATATATATATATATATATATATATATATATATATATATATATTTATATAAATAAAAATGGAAATGCTCGTTTGTTCAAAATTGCAAATCTCCAAAAGTTCTTCACTGACTGCTTTGAAATTTTCACACAATGATACATTCGCATCCGGCCAGGATTTATATATATACTATGTTGATGTCACGTCTGTGACAGTAAAAAAAATTGTTTTTTTCTGAAAAACTGTGTTTTTCCTGTGTTTTTCGTGTGAGGTAAATCATTAAAACCTTTTTTCCGATTGCTTTGAAATTTTGACACAACGTTGTATTCGAATTGGCGCGTCTTTTTATTTATCTACTATATACATGCCTCAACTGTGACAGGAAAAAACCTGCTTTTTTGGAAAAACTGCCCCTTTTGTTGGACGTAAGAGCAACACACACTGTAATCTCCGAAAGTTTTTCACCAATTGTTTTGAAATTTTGACACAACGTTGCATTCGAATAGGTTCTTCTTTTTATATACCTACAACATAGATGCCACCCCTGTGACAGGCAAAAACATGAGCTTTTTTTTTTTAAACATTGCCATCTGTTGCATATAATAGCAACATTCATCCTATACTAAATATGTTACGAATTCCATTTCAATGTTTCAGAGTGCATTGATAAATTTTGTTTTCATAGATTTCGATTTATTTAATTTTTTATTGAATTGTTTTGTGTGACATTGTGTTTGAATTGAGCTGTGTTGTTTACCATACCGTTCATTTCGTAAGTACTAGTATAGATGCCACACCTGTGACTGGTAAAACTATGCATTTCTTGACAAACAACACCATCTGTTGCATGTAAGAGCAACACACATGCTATACCAAATATGTTACATTTCCATTTCAATGTTTCTGATTGCGCTGATAAATTGAATTTTCATAGATTTTAGTTTATTTTCATTTAGATTTAATTATTTTGTGTGAATTGCTTTGGTTTTTCAGCTGTGTTGTTTACCATAGCGTTCATTTCGTGAGTATAGTTTATTTTTTTTATTTTTTCATATTTTCATTTAATTTTTGAATTGTTTTTCTTATACCTCAGTGATGGGAACATCAGGTCACTTGATGTTCCCAATTTTTTGATGGGAAGATCAGACCACTTGGGAAGGAATCAGACGAAGGAGTGAGGAACGGTGCGGATGACGAGGGGACGGAAGTGAGAGATGGTGGGGAGGACAAGGGGACAAGGGAGGGGGTAATAGTGGGAAAGGACGACGGGACAGGGGAGTTTGGGGCCGAGGGGATAGGGAAATGGAGAATGGTGGGGAGAAAATAGGGACCGGGGAGTGGGGCATGGTGGGAAGGAAGAGGGAATGGTGTAGTGGGGAAGAAGGGGGGACGGTGTAGTGGGGAAGAAGGGGGGACGGTGTAGTGGGGAAGAAGGGGGGACGGTGGAGTGGGGAATGGTTGGGAGGTCTAGGGGACAGGTGAGGAGAGAATGGTCGGGGGGGGGGGCAAGGGGACAGGGAAGGTTGCTGTGGCTCAGCAACGCACATACGTTGCTGAGCCACAGCAACGCGTGGTCGGGTACTGCTAGTATATAAATATATAACTGAAAACACTACACCTCAAAATAGTAATAGAAAGTCTCCCAATGAAAAAGGCTGCCTATGATCCGACAATCCTAAGGCGCATAATAGAAGAGCAAATGTATAGCATAGCAGTAGCAGGAGCCACCCACATCTTCACAGACGGATCGGTGGACACAGAAAATGAGAGTGCTGGCGCTGCTCTTTGCACGACCAGCGTTCAGGCATATTGGAGACTGGGAGGACTAGTATCATCAACCCAAACTGAGCTGTTCGCCATACAACAGGCATTCGCATAAGTGATTGCACAAAACACTCAAAATGCAATCATACACACAGACTCAAAAGCTGCACTTCAAATACTAGGACAAAAACAGTGGAAAGATAATGTGGAAATAATTACCACCATTTTGTATCAAGGAGCAGTCGCTAAAGGCAAAGGCCTCAACATAACTTTAAACTGGATCCCATCCCATATTGGAATCCCATTAAATGAAAAAGCTGATGAAATTGCTAAATTGGCAACTCGTCATCCAGTGATACATAAAACAATTCAACCCAGCCTAGAGAACATAAAAAACATCATCACCAAAAAACTCTCACATCTCAACAAAGCCTACCTGCACCAGAGAATAGCTGAAGGTTCGCCATCTGCAACATGGTATCTTCAGGCAACCAAATTAGAAAGGTTAAATATCCCAAAAGGAATCCACAGGGAAATAGCAGTTAGGCTATATAGACTACGTCTAGGTTACAGATGCAACTGGGAGATTGGTGAACCCCGACAGAGAGAGTGCATCTTCTGCCAAATTGTCACAGAAAAGCCATTACTTCACTATCTTCTGGAATGTGAAGCAACCAATGACCTTAGAAGAGCTTTAAGAGTTCCTGAATCATGCAGTGGCCACCCTGAAGCCATCAACACAGCCACTCTCCTGGTCAACAAAGGTGTCCAGCAGCTGGACACCCTCATAAAGACTGTGAAGCAGTATCCTCCCCCACGATAACAGCTTGATGGTTAAATGCAACCTCAGAACACTGGGAAAAAAAATTGTACCACTTACGGGCTATTCATGCCCGTGCCACCTCTTGGGTGGCTTAATCTTTATCAATCAATCAATCACTACACCTCAGAGATGAACACTAAAGCCAAGAGCACTATGCAACTGGCGTACATAGTACCTTAACCACTAGACAAACCGTGACCGTTCAAAATTGACTGGTTAGAAATGTTAAAAAAGAGATAAGGAAAGCAAAAAGAAACTATGAAGTTCGCATAGCAGGGCAAGCAAAGACAAATCCTAAAGGGTTTTTTCAGTTATATCGTACTAAGACTAGGGAAAGGATAGGTCCATTAAAAACTGAGACAGGTCAAATAACAGATAGTGATGAAGAGATGAGTAGTATTTTTAATAAATATTTTGTATCTGTATTTACTAAAGAGGAACTTAACAATATGCCTTCAGCCGAACAAGTCTATGTGGGTGGGGACGAGGACAGGTTGACGAGTTTAGCAGTTACCAGGGAGGATGTTCTTAAACAAATAGTAAAACTCAAACCAAACAAATCCCCAGGGCCGGATGAAGTGTTTGCTAGGGTGCTTAAAGAATGCAAAGAGGAGCTTTGTGACCCACTGTCAACCATATTTAATAAATCAATAGAGTCAGGCAGAGTGCCAGAGTTTTGGAAAGTTGCTAATGTGATACCAGTTTTTAAGAAAGGAGATAGATCACTTGCGTCTAACTATCGACCAATTAGCCTAACGTCTATTGTGGGAAAGTTACTCGAATCTATAATAGCAAATAAAATTCGTCTTCATCTTGAAAAACATAAATTAATAATTGAGTCGCAACATGGTTTTATAAATGGCCGTTCATGTTTAACAAATTTGTTATCTTTTTATTCTAGCATTGTTGAGGCAGTTGATAGTGGTAAGGATTGCGATGTTGTATACCTTGACTTTAGCAAAGCTTTTGATACAGTGCCACATGAAAGACTGATTAAAAAAATAGAGTCTCATGGTATTGGGGGTGCTATATTAAGCTGGATTAGGGCATGGCTATACCAAAGGAAACAGAGAGTTAGTATAAATGGAATCAAGTCAGAGTGGGAAAATGTTGTAAGTGGAGTGCCTCAAGGCTCTGTCCTGGGACCTCTGTTGTTTATAATATATATAAATGATTTAGATTCAGGTTTGAGTAGCAACATTTGCAAATTTGCCGATGATACGAAAATCGGTAGGGAAATTAATTCGGAGGAGGACTCACTATCACTTCAAGTTGATCTAGATAGGGTTTTGAAATGGTCAAAGGATTGGCAGATGCAGTTTAATGCTGATAAATGTAAAGTTCTGAGGTTAGGTAATGATGATAGAGTTACAAGATACGAGCTAGATGGTGTTGTGATTGCGAAGTCGGATTGCGAAAGGGATCTGGGAGTTATGATTAGTAAGAATTTAAAACAAAAGGATCAATGCATAAATGTTCGTAATAAGGCAAATCGGACACTTGGATTTATTAATCGCAGCGTTAGTAACAAGACACCTGGTGTGGTTCTCAAGCTATATCTTGCTCTAGTTAGGCCCCATTTAGATTATGCAGTTCAGTTTTGGTCGCCATATTATAGAATGGATATAAATTCACTTGAACGTGTCCAGCGTAGGATGACTAAGTTAATTCCCCAAATTAGAAATCTTTCATATGAAGAAAGATTAACAAAGCTTAAGTTGCATTCACTGGAAAGGCGAAGAGTTAGGGGTGACATGATAGAGGTTTACAAGTGGATGAATGGACATAACCGGGGGGATATTAATAGGGTATTAAAAGTATCAACACAGGACAGAACACGAAACAATGGATATAAATTGGATAAGTTTAGATTTAGGAAAGACTTGGGTAAATACTGGTTCAGTAACAGGGTTGTTGATTTGTGGAACCAATTGCCGCGTAACATTGTGGAGGTGGGGTCCCTCGATTGTTTCAAGCACGGGTTGGACAAGTATATGAGTGGGATTGGGTGGTTATAGAATAGGAGCTGCCTCGTATGGGCCAATAGGCCTTCTGCAGTTACCTTTGTTCTTATGTTCTTATGTTAAAATATGTTGGTAGCTGAGGTTATTTCCCCAACGTCCCGACGGCACTTGGTGGTAGGCTTGGGTATAGTTATTTCATAGAATCACCTCACTTTGTTGGGCCACGTGAGCAATACAAATGCGAACGAGCTTTGAATGGTCCCAAAGCATATATGCAACCGAAAACTCCACACCCCAGAAGTGACTCGAACCCAGACAGCCAGGAGCACTATGTCTGTTCGCACATCTGTTACCTTAGCTACTAGACCAAACTGAATGAACAAAAAAAGTTGGAAGTCGTGAGAATATTTATTGAACATCCAACAGTGCTCGGAGGTCATCTTAGGCACAGATATTTCTTCGAATCACCTCATTTTGGGGGAAACGTGAGCAACACAAATGAGAACAAGCTTGAATGGTCAACAAGCCAATATACAACTGAAAACTCCACACCCCAGAAGGATTCGAACCCAGACAGCCAGGAGTACTATGCATCTTCGCATATCTGTTACAAAGGCCACTAGACCAAACTGATTGTACAAAAATTTCGGAAGTTGTGAGACTATTTACCCAACATCTGACAGCGCACAGAGTTCAACTTGGGCAGATATTTCATCAAATCAAGTCACATTTTATGGGCCATGTAAGGAACACAAATGCAAACAAACATGCATGGTCCCTAAGCTAATATGCAAACGAAAACTAAAAACCCCATAAGGATACAAACCCAATCAGCTAGGAGTACTATGCACCTTTACATATTTGGTACCTTAGACACTAGACCAAACTAGTGGTATGTTGCCAATACGCAACAAAAAATCCACACCCCGGGTGGATTCAAACTCAGACAGCCAGCAGCACTACGCTTTTTCGCGTATCTAGTACCTTTGCCACTAGACCAAACTGACTGTACAAAAATGTTGGAAGTCGTGAGAGTATTCACCCACCATCCGACAGACCTCTGTGGTAAACTTGGGCACAGATATTTCATCGAATTTCCTCACTTTTTGGGGTTACTTGAGCAACACAAATGTGAACAAGTTTGAATGGTCCCTAAGCCAATATGCCACCAAAAACTCAACACGCCAGAAGGATTCGAACCCAGACAGCCAGGAGCACTTTGCACCGCCACATATCTGGTACCTTAGTAACTTCACCAAACTGATTGTACAAAAATGTTGAAACTCGTGAGACTGTTTACCCATCATCCGACAGCACTCGGAGATCAACTTGGGCAAAGATAGTACATCGAATCACCTCACTTTTTTGGGGCAATGAGAGCAACACAAATGCAAATAACCATGAATGGTCCCCAAGCCAATATGCAATCGAAAAGTCAACACAGCCAGTTGCATTATGCACGTTCGCGTAGCTGATACCTTAGCCACTAGACCAAACTGACTGAACAAAATTGTTTGAAGTCGTGAGACTATTTACCAAAAATCTGACAGCGCTCGAAGATCAACTTGGGTACAGATATTTCATCGAATCACCTCACTTTTTGGTATAACGTAGTTATAATGTATCACCACCATAGTTAATACTAATTATGACTTACATTTGTTGTTACTTAAGCTACCTAATGCCGCCACCACCTTCGACTTTGATCAACATAAGTACTTTACAGTGACCGGCTTCGAAGGGTACCGGTAATGGGAGAGTTAACAATGTGAGTAAAGGATATTACCGGGGATGGGGTGTGAGAACCCTGTCACGTTCCACTATTCACTGGCAACTCTCTATGAATGACTAACAGGAACGAATCGATACACCAGAGGGACAATTTAGTAATATATATTTATTTAATTAAGTTCAATATAAAAATCCTAATCCATCTTCCCTATCAAGGCAATATAATATTCAACACTGGTGATGTTAGAACATAAAGGACCAGATACAGCAGTGATGAAACTTTCGTCGGTCAGGTGAAGTCACAGTGAGAGGTTGTGTTAACCGGAGCTCCTGAGTGTTGTTATATTATCATAGCAATATGGAAGTTGTAGTTAAGGACCTGGTGACTCTAGTGGGAGCCCTGAGGACAGAGTTGGACTTTCTGCGGGAGGAGGTGCGTCAGCTCAAAAAACAACGAGAAGTAACGAAGGAGGAGACCAGTAGTAAAGGGACCTCGTCTTGGAGAGTTGTGAAAGACAGGGGCCTTAAGAAGACTTTGATAAAGCCGCCTTCAAACGCCATAGCAACTTCTAATTCATTTGACGTTTTGGAGGACGAGTGCTGTGGAGAGACTGTGGATCGCGCAAAAGGGAAAGCAACGAAGAGAAAGGAAGCGCAGGCCCCTCAGAAAGTAAAGGAAGTACCTAAGCAAACATTAGTTGTGGGAGATTCCCAGATAAGGTATTTGGATAGAACGTTTTGTGCTAGAGATAGGGGGAACAGGTTAAGGGTTTGCTATCCCGGAGCTGGCATTGGTGATATTATAAACAACATGAATGATATTATGGCTGGTAATGGGAACAATCCCATTATTTGCATTAGCGTGGGAGGAAATGATGTTGGTCGAGTTAGGAGTGAGGAACTGATTCAGAGGTATAAAACAGCCATAGAGTTAGTTAGGAGCAAGGGAGGAATCCCGATCATATGTGGCATTCTTCCAAGAAAGGGAGTGGGAAATGAATGGATATCGAGGGCACTTGGTGTCAATTGCCGGCTGGAAAGATATTGCAAATCAAATGCAATATCTTTCATAGACAACTGGGAACACTTCTATGGAAGAAATGAAATGTATGCTCGTGATGGGGTGCATCTATCGAGAGCTGGGGTTGTTGCTGTTGCGAACTCGTTAGAAGAAGTGGTTAGAGGTGTTTGTTTGGGTTTAAACTGTTAGTAGATAGAGGTATGGGAATTGATTTGGAGGAAGGAGGTAATAAAAGTATGTGTTTGTGGGAGAAAGGAATTGGCAAAACGATCAGGGAAAGAGAAGGTCCGCAAAATAACAATTCACTTAGGGTATATTACACTAACAGTAGAAGTCTAAGAAATAAAATTAACGAATTAAATGCTCTTGTCTGCACAGAAAAAATAGATATTATTGCACTTACCGAAACGTGGATGAATGTAGAAAATAGAGAACTATTAGCTGAATATCAAATATATGGATTTAAACTATTTCACACAGATAGATATATTAGACGAGGAGGTGGAGTAGCCATATATGTTAGGGACAATTTGAAATGTAGTCTCAAAGAGGGAATCAAAACAGAGCCACACACAGAAACTATTTGGATTGAATTAAACGAAAAAGCTAATAATATTATAATAGGAGTAATATATAGGCCACCAAATTTAGACAGAATGGAAGCAAAGCATCTATGGGATGAAATATCTAGAGCATCTAGATCTAACAGTATTTATGTCATGGGTGACTTTAATTTTAGCGGAATAAACTGGTTGAACAAAACAGGGAATAGTGAAGCAGAAGATTTTCTAGAATTAATTGACGATTGCTTTCTTACGCAACACATTAAGGAACCAACACGGGAAAATAATATTTTAGATTTAGTGTTAACTAACAGGGAAACGCAAATTAATGACATCGAAATAGGGAGTGAGCTAGGGAGCAGTGATCACAAAGAAATCAGATTTAGCATAGAATGGAATAGACCAGTAGGAGAAAATTCTGTTAAAGTGCCAGATTTTCGAAAAGCTGATTTTAATAGCCTAAGAAATTTTTTGGGTCAAATTGATTGGAAAGTCTTGGGTATGGGGTGTGGGCCGGTCTTGGAGCGAGACATGAACCCAGCGATAGGTGACTTAAATGGGGATTTCGATGTGGATTCAATATATAACTTATTTAAGAATATTCTAAACAAAGCACAGGAACGTAGTATACCATACAAATTGAATAGATCGAATACTAATGACCCAAAGTGGATAACAAAGAATTTGAAGAACCTTATAGGTAAAAAGAGAGCTTGGTACAAAAGGATTAAAAATGGGGAGGTCACTTTAGAACAGGAATTCGTACAACTGGTTAGAAATGTTAAAAAAGAGATAAGGAAAGCAAAAAGAAACTATGAAGTTCGCATAGCAGAGCAAGCAAAGACAAATCCTAAAGGGTTTTTTCAGTTATATCGTACTAAGACTAGGGAAAGGATAGGTCCATTAAAAACTGAGACAGGTCAAATAACAGATAGTGATGAAGAGATGAGTAGTATTTTTAATAAATATTTTGTATCTGTATTTACTAAAGAGGAACTTAACAATATGCCTTCAGCCGAACAAGTCTATGTGGGTGGGGACGAGGACAGGTTGACGAGTTTAGCAGTTACCAGGGAGGATGTTCTTAAACAAATAGTAAAACTCAAACCAAACAAATCCCCAGGGCCGGATGAAGTGTTTGCCAGGGTGCTTAAAGAATGCAAAGAGGAGCTTTGTGACCCACTGTCAACCATATTTAATAAATCAATAGAGTCAGGCAGAGTGCCAGAGTTTTGGAAAGTTGCTAATGTGATACCAGTTTTTAAGAAAGGAGATAGATCACTTGCGTCTAACTATCGACCAATTAGCCTAACGTCTATTGTGGGAAAGTTACTCGAATCTATAATAGCAAATAAAATTCGTCTTCATCTTGAAAAACATAAACTAATAATTGAGTCGCAACATGGTTTTATAAATGGCCGTTCATGTTTAACAAATTTGTTATCTTTTTATTCTAGCATTGTTGAGGCAGTTGATAGTGGTAAGGATTGCGATGTTGTATACCTTGACTTTAGCAAAGCTTTTGATACAGTGCCACATGAAAGACTGATTAAAAAAATAGAGTCTCATGGTATTGGGGGTGCTATATTAAGCTGGATTAGGGCATGGCTATACCAAAGGAAACAGAGAGTTAGTATAAATGGAATCAAGTCAGAGTGGGAAAATGTTGTAAGTGGAGTGCCTCAAGGCTCTGTCCTGGGACCTCTGTTGTTTATAATATATATAAATGATTTAGATTCAGGTTTGAGTAGCAACATTTGCAAATTTGCCGATGATACGAAAATCGGTAGGGAAATTAATTCGGAGGACTCACTATCACTTCAAGTTGATCTAGATAGGGTTTTGAAATGGTCAAAGGATTGGCAGATGCAGTTTAATGCTGATAAATGTAAAGTTCTGAGGTTAGGTAATGATGATAGAGTTACAAGATACGAGCTAGATGGTGTTGTGATTGCGAAGTCGGATTGCGAAAGGGATCTGGGAGTTATGATTAGTAAGAATTTAAAACAAAAGGATCAATGCATAAATGTTCGTAATAAGGCAAATCGGACACTTGGATTTATTAATCGCAGCGTTAGTAACAAGACACCTGGTGTGGTTCTCAAGCTATATCTTGCTCTAGTTAGGCCCCATTTAGATTATGCAGTTCAGTTT
Organism: Procambarus clarkii; assembly: GCF_040958095.1. NCBI lineage: Eukaryota > Metazoa > Arthropoda > Malacostraca > Decapoda > Cambaridae > Procambarus > Procambarus clarkii. The sequence goes on from NC_091157.1 coordinate 1,571,294, forward strand.
TGGTCGCCATATTATAGAATGGATATAAATTCACTTGAACGTGTCCAGCGTAGGATGACTAAGTTAATTCCCCAAATTAGAAATCTTTCATATGAAGAAAGATTAACAAAGCTTAAGTTGCATTCACTGGAAAGGCGAAGAGTTAGGGGTGACATGATAGAGGTTTACAAGTGGATGAATGGACATAACCGGGGGGATATTAATAGGGTATTAAAAGTATCAACACAGGACAGAACACGAAACAATGGATATAAATTGGATAAGTTTAGATTTAGGAAAGACTTGGGTAAATACTGGTTCAGTAACAGGGTTGTTGATTTGTGGAACCAATTGCCGCGTAACATTGTGGAGGTGGGGTCCCTCGATTGTTTCAAGCACGGGTTGGACAAGTATATGAGTGGGATTGGGTGGTTATAGAATAGGAGCTGCCTCGTATGGGCCAATAGGCCTTCTGCAGTTACCTTTGTTCTTATGTTCTTATGTTCTAGACACCAGATCGTCAGTCTCCCCTCCCTCTGTGATGCCCCACACTACACCCCAGACTCATCGATTGATTGATGAAGATTGTCACCTAGGAGGTGGCACGGGCATGAATAGCCCGTAGTCATTCCCTCAGTTCATAAAGATTAAGGCACCTAAGAGGTGGCACGGGCATGAATTGCTCGTAAACACCACCCCTCACTCGTGATGAGCTTTTATACCCGTCTATCCCCAATTTTCCATTGAGTTCACGGATTTGGATCTGGTAACATGGGATAGCCTTTCCACCTTAGAAACTACCCGAGGTGAGGTTTGTTTGACCTTATCTCACCTCCCTGTGAATGTCTCGTAAATCTGGTATAATCCCAAATCTCTAATCAAGTCACCTCAACAACTGTTACATCCCTCTTTCCCCGGAGTTAAGAACAATCCATGTGTACATTAGTTGATTTTGCATGATTTTTGTCTTATCCCAGACTGGTCCTCCAGAATGAAAAATTAATTGCCCAAAAAATTATAATCTGTCTAAGTACAGTTATTCAAAATAATCCAGGCTTTATTCATAATGTCCTGCATTTAATAACAATAATAAATAATCCCGACTGTCCACTTAGCAGTGGCAGTCCAGCAACAGTCCCTAGGACTGAAAAATCTTCAAAGTTTACACCTTCTTCCAGTTACATATTCTATTTTGATTTTTTCTTGACGGAAGTGTTGGGACGTTGCAACTCATGAGGTCTTGCTATAAAAGTGAGCAATTATAGGGGTTGAGGTGGTGTTGGCGTGGCGACAGATGAGGTCCTCACAACAGCTCTAAGTTCCCATCCTCTCACAGGTGTCATCATAACAACATACTAGGCCTTAACAACTTCGTTTTCCCATCAAACACTTAACCTTAGGCCGAAAGACGCACAATGTGTCCCTCTACAACCCGTTCTCGCACTTGCTTATAGTCAATATTGGCTTATTTAATAAGTGCATATGTTATATACTAATTGATTGTGAATATTTTAGTTTACCTTGAAAAGCTTCATAGAAAACACCGACCTCACCTAACCTTCTTAGTATGTTAAGATAAGCATCTTATTGCTTCTTAATTACAGTTATTACTTAACCTATAACGTTGATAGGTATAGGACATTCCACCTTCTTAGTATGTTAAGATAAGCATCTTATTGCTTCTTAATTACAATTATTACGTAACCTATACCGTTGATACGTTTAGTAATAATTGTAAATACGAAGCAATAAGATGCTTGTTGACCAGACCAGGCACTAGAAGTTGAAGGGACGATGACGTTTCGGTCCGTCCTGGACCATTCTCAAGTCGATTGTGATGAGGAGATTGATTGATTGATGAAGATTAAGCCACCCAAGAAGTGGCACGGGCATGAATAGCCCGTAAGTGGTGGCCCTTTTGAGCCATTACCAGTATCAAAAGCTGATACTGGAGATCTGTGGAGGTGCGACTGCACCCTGCGTGACGGGAGATGTCTCCCGTGTAAAATGATGAGGAGGTAGAGACAGGCAATAAATAGGCAAGAGAGAGTTGAGGAGGAAAGTAAGGTGTAGGGGATAGTAGTAATAATGAGAACTGCAGAAGGCCTATTGGCCCATACGAGGCAGCTCCTATTATAACCACCGAAGGAGATAGTAATAGGAATAAGAAGAGGATAGCAAGGGAGTGTAGGAGAAGACAATGAACAGAAAAAGGGGAGAAGAGAGAAAGAAAAGGAAAGAGAAAGAAAGATAAATGGAAGGGGGTAAGCTTATGTTAAGTCACGTTTGTTAGAAAGATTGGAGCATTTGAGTATTTGAAAGGAAAGCCAAAACGAAAGGAAATGCCTGTGTTTGACACTGCTATGCAAGTTGGTGATTGCGAGGTAAGAAAAAGTGGTGCAATGCTTTAAGTGCGGTGGAAAGACAGACGTGAAGTGAACATGTTGACCACCATTCACCCTGGAACAATGGTGGACAGTGCAAGGTGAACAGAACAACAAAGCAAATAATATATAAGCCAGATTGTGTGATGGACTACAACATCAACATGCGTTTAGTTGATAAATGTGACATGATGGTGGGTGCTGTAGAGTGTGTACGGAAAACAGTGAAGTGGACAAAGAAAATGATTTTCCACCTTATTGACGTAACAATGCTGAACAGTTACATGTTTCTTGTGAAGACAGGTAGAAAACCATATTTCCGTTCGTTTAGTTTTCAAGTTGTGAAACAGTTACTAGGTAAATTTGGCAAGGACACACCTGGCATACAAAGACACATTCGAGACCCAATATTGAACCAGGCTTGCTTACAGGGAGGCCTTTCTGATACACCAAATCAAGACATTATCACCAACTGGAGCTCGTGCAGCAGGCCAGCGTCGGTGTGTTGTGTGTTCCAGTACCAAATTGAGGCCACAGAAACGTAAATTGGTGTTGACATGGTGCGAAGCGTGTGCCGTCCCTCTGTGCCATATCGACTGTTTCGCACAGTATCACAGTCTCCAGGAGTACTTAATGTGTAATTCTTTGGTAAATAAATGTACATATCAAGTTAATTTTTGTGTTTATATTGAAAAAAACAACAAATACATTGAATATTTCCTGTAAATTATACCATTTTGGTGGGCATACTTGTGACACTAATATGTGAGCGCCTAGTGAGTTTATACCATTTTTATTATAATACAACGTCTATTGCTAATAATTGGAACAATACTAGCGAAACAAAATTGTGTAAAATGACCCAAAAATACTGTTTTTTAATATTTAATATACTGTAAATAATTCCGCGAAAATAAATTCACGGCAACTCGTGCCGCGTGAGCGGCCGTGAGTGACGGCTGGCTGACGCAGCACCCTTGAGCGCTCACGTTCTGTGACGTCATCGGCCAACTTCTCGGCTCAATTGTGTCATTGGTATGTATAATAGACTTTTTTTATTATTTTTTCCGTGCTCAGGGGACTCAAATTAAGATGTTTAGAAGACGAAAAAAAATTTTGAATTATTTTTTTTCTTGCGCACAGGGGTGTAAATGTCCCCAGGACCCCTGAGCAGTGTAAGGGTTAAAGGAGCCTTTTTTCGGGTGATCAAGGAGTGTCCATTGATCGTCCCCCCCGCCCCCCCGACTGCGGTCGGGTCTTCGGTTGCCCATCTGCGACTATACGGATGATACCGTCCTGTTCGTGGCTTTGGAGGGGTTGGTTTGGGCTGTCCAGGTCGTGGTTGAGAGGTTTGAGTTGGCCGCTGGGGCCTGGGTTAACTGTGAGAAGTCCGGTCTTCTGGGTCTTGGTGGGTGGTCCTCTCGCCGTGTGTGGGTGGGGTCATGGTTTCCAGTTCTCGCTTCTACGTGGGTTTTGGGGCTTACCTGGTTCGCTTCCTATTTGGTGTCTGGTTCGTGGCTCGGTGCTTTCCCCTGGATCACAAGCTGGCTTTCGGGTTGGAACACCAGGTTTATCATTATGTGTGGTGCGGTCGTTACCACCCGGTTCGTCGGTCGATGTTGGTGTTGGCTGTGCGGGAGGGTGGGGTGGGCATTCCTTATGTGTTTACTAGGGCTCAGGCGCTGTTCTTGGTCTCGTTGTGTCAGGGGTTCGAGTTGGGTGGGGGGCTCAATGCTTTAGGTATTTATTATTGCTCTGTTCAGTTTAGCTTTTTGGTGAATTTTAGTGTTTGTCGGGAGGCGGCCTTCTGCACCCCTCCTGTTTACTCTTGGGCAGTGGCCATTTTTCGGGAGGTCTGCCGTTGTCCGGGTTTCATGTCCTTGTCGTTTAAGGCGGTGTATAGGGTTTTATTTCGTCGTGTTCCGCCGCGGGTGGAGGGTTTGTTCCCGTGTTGGGATTAGGGGGTGGTGTGGGTGGCGTTGGGGGCTCGGTTTCTGGCACCGCAACAGCGGGAATTGTTGTTTCGGTTCTTGCATTTGTCGTTGGCGACGAATGCGCGGTTGGGCATGCTGGGTTTGCGTGCCTCTGACGCGTGTGTGCACTGTGGCCTCCCTGAGACTCAGTTGCATGTCTTTTCTTTTTGTGAGCGGTTGAGGGGCTTGCTTGATTGGTTTCGGGACGTGTTGGTTGGGGTTTGTGGGCCGGGGTGTCGGGGTGGCCTTTTGAGGTTTTTGTTTTTGTCCTTTCTGCGGCGGTTGTGCCGGGTGCGCAATACGTTATGTCTTCTCGTTGCTGACTATGTGTATTATGTGTGGGTGGGTCGGAGGGAGGGTTATGGGGTTGTTAGGCTTTCAGGATTTTTGAGAGGCCGTTTGTGTTTCACGTGGTGGTGGGTGCAGCGCGCGTTTCCGAGCAAGTTTTGTGGTTGGTTCACGGGTGGGTGTTTGCGTGGGATTGTTTTTGGGTGAGTGGTCGTGGGTCGGGCTTTTGGTTGTGGGTTGGGGGGTGGAGTTTTTTCGTTTTTGTCTTCGGTCCCCAGCCCTCCGGTTGGCCTCCTTGGAGGGGGTTGGGCTGGGTGTGTGAGTGGTTGCTCCTGTGGTTGTGTGTTCGGTTTGTTGTGTGGATGTGTGTGGGGGTGTGGGTATGCTTCTTTGCTGGCTCCTGCGTGGGCCGTTGTTTGTGCCCTGTGTGGGTTGGTGCAGCTGTTTTGTTGCTAAATTGATGTTCTTCCTAGTGTGAGTGTTTTTGTGGTGCGTGTGTCTCGGTGTTTTGCTGTTCGCCCCTGGTTCTTTCTTGGGGTTGTCAAGTTGTTGTACCTGGGCCTTGGCCGTAATTTGTTTTATGTTACTTATATGTTTTGTGTGCAGTGTGACTCTGCTTTGTGTTATTTATGTGATTGTGTGCGTCTTGTGTGAGTGCGTGTGTGTTGGTTTATTATGTGAACGTTATTTTGTGTCTTTCTATGTACATGTGTTTGTTGTGTGTCCATTTTTTTTGTTTAACTTTGTATTCAGCCTCATGTACCAGGAGTTTCTAGGTTCTCGTGATGTTTTGTTTTCTTCTGTACCTGTGATTATTGTTCTTATTATTATGTTTTTGTTATTATGTTCTTGTCTTGTGTCTTGTGCTATACTTTGTATATTCCTTTTATAAAAATAAAAAAAATAAAAACTACCAGCAGAATACTCCTCAGTGCTCAAATTGCTAGACCTGCTCCCACACTATCTTGTGTGCTAGTATATTTACGCAGCCAGTACTCAGTATTTTCAGCACAATTTAATTTATGTACTTTAATGTAAGGTTAACATGCCTGATTGATTGTTTTTTGTTTTGATTCTTGATTGATGGCTTATTTTGATTAATTTTGTCAGTTTGTTAAGATGATTTTTTTCATAATTAAAGAATTAAAAATTTTCCAGTTTCCTGTATTTTATTCTACATTTATCATACAATGAAGAAGTCACCATAGCAGTTTTATGTTGATTTGTTTTTACTTTTTTTTTGTTTATATGTTCGTGGCATTCCATCTGCCCAAAGCCACTGCACTTAGTCATTTTACCGTAACATATATTTGGGGACCTGTCCTAGGAGCCTCACTCAGGTATGCTCCTAGACGCTTCATTTAAAGTTGTGGTAAGTGTACTTGGCTTTATTACAAGTTTGCCTGTGTCTTTTCAGAACTACTATTTTGAGTGATTTTGATGGTGCTTAATACTGTTTACGTTCCAGATGTAGCATTATATGACTGTTGGATGACTTTGGATTACGTGGTGTCTTATGGCACCAGTCATACTCGTAATTGGTTGTTTAATAATCTTTGCTATATCCTGTGATTTCCACCATATTCTTCTCCCTACAGGAGAACTTCTCATTATGGCAGATCACCCACTTTGGTACCCCTGGTACTTTGGTCTGTCTCTGGGCTAATACGCCCACGTCTTTACAACCCGAACATAGGAGGACACAGGGGGCCATAGTTCCTCTAGCATTACGGACTACGTTATACGGTTAGGACCCATACAGCAGTTCTCGTCATAAATTAATACTTTCCACATCCCTACGCGTTGATCAAAGATATGGTATTTACACAGGTAGGGAGTTAGCATTTTTTTCCATAGCACAATGAATGATAACTCTGTAAGTACTATTTAGTTTTAGTAGGAAACCTCTTACCTTTGTTCTCGTCAATTAGAGACCAGGTAAGAAATCCCTAAATTTTTTGGACTACATTCGAGACAATTATGTTTCACAATTCCAGTAGGATCCCTCTTGCCCCTGTTCTCATCATATAGAGTACCGGATACAAGATTCCCTACGTATTCGTTTCACTTTCGATCTAAGTAATCAATTCAATTACTAAAGTTAACTGTTGTAAACTTGACTATAAAGTTTAAACAGGATAGTTTACAGTTGCCATGTCATCCTGTCAGTCTGACATCTCATATTTTGGTACATCAACTGAGGTATTTTCTTTGCACATTATTTTCTATCATTCTATTCACCATGTTTCGTCTAACAGCGTTCAGGCAGAATCCAAACGATGAAGTGGGGCACACTAATTCGTGCCACCAAGGCGGAAATGCTAACTCTTGTAAATGCGTACCCCATTACTGCCCCCATGGAGCCACTAAAACTTATCTCCATAACCTTATACTTGACCACCTATTAGACAATGATAATATTACATCCGAATCTCATGAAGAGCGCCTTAGCAGCCATGAAATTGAAGATAGAGCTTTCCACTCTAGAACGCGAACGTCAGAAGATAACTCTCAAGATACAGAAGGAACAACTTGCACTACAAAAAAAACAAGCTGAACTGCAACGTGAACGTGAGAAGGAACAACTAGAGTTCCAACTTGAACGTGAGAGGGAACAGCTTGAACTCCAACGTGAGCGTGAACAGGAAGCCCTTAAAGTAAGAGAAAGAGAACGTGAACTCCAACGTGAACATGCTGAAAAACAAGCCGCCATTGCTCTAGAAAACCGTAGAAAAGAGCTTGACTTGGAAACTACACACCACACTCAGCGCAAGGAATCGGAAGCTAACCTCCAGGTACGTTTCGATCTTTCTCATGCAATTAAGTTGATGCCATCTTTTGTCGAGACAGAAAATTATATATTATTTACTTCATTTGAGGCACTAGCTAACCAACTCAGCTGGCCTCAGGATCAGTGGTCTGTACTTCTCAGGTGTCATTTGACATGTAGGGGCTGCCGTGACTCTCAGTACTATGGCGTCTGAAACCGACTACAAGGTATTGAAACAGGCAGTGGTAGATGCCTGCCTCCTATTTATCGAGAACTACAGACGTAAGTTTAGGAATTACCTTAAAGCGAGTGCTACTACTTACCTAGAGTTTGCAAATAACAAAAAGAGATATTTCATGAAGTGGCTGGAAGGAGCACAAGTCTCCACCTTTACAGATCTCATCAACCTGATCCTGATGGAAGAATTCCTTAGGCGTGTACCTAATTCCATACGTCCTACCTAGCAGACAAGGAAGAAACCGACCCTACTAGATGTGCACAGTTGGCTGACTCCTACAGTCTCATTCACAGAGTACCATCCGACACACCTTCTAGTAAGACGTCTTGGTTTACTCCAGCCAAAGTGAGTACCAGTAATGAAAACTCCGCGTTGTATTGTCATTATTGCAGAACCTTTAGACATACAATAGAAGAGTGTACCAGCCCTCACTGTAAAGTCAGCAGTAAGACAAAGCCCAAATCACCTCCTCCTAAAATTCATAAAAGTCCTAAGCCTGTGATGAATATTTTTGTTTCAACCACTGATCTTTCTCTCTTCAACAGACACCTTGTTGTGAATCTGTGTTTCATTCTAACATTCATCATGATAAATATGTATGTCCATTATTTCTTTTCCCCGTTATGTAAATATAACATGATATCCAGTTGTGTTCCAGTATAATTATGTTTGATGTAATTGTAGCATGCTGTAGTGTGCCTGTATTGAATATTTTGTTAGGCTATTTGCATGTTTATTCCTGTGGGGGGAGTCGGTGGCGTCTCATTGGGGGGATGACCATATTTGGGATGTTCCAGTGTGCGGGCCGTGTATCAAGCTAGCGTCAATGTTTCACCTTTGGAATTATTCCTGTTTATTGATTGTACTTAATTTCTTTTTACACCTTAGTAGTGTTATATACACATAAGTTTACTTATAATTATGTTCTAAATTTGTTAGCTTTGTTCTTAATTTGTTAGCTTAATATCTCCTTGTTAGCTGAGTATCATGAGGTTTCATGTGGGTTTTAGTTTGGTCTTTTTGGTAGACACAATGCCGCGAATGCTGGAGGAACGCAAGTCCCGTTGGTAGAGCTGGCGGGTGGGGACATGTGTTGAGCTAAGTCTGTGGTATTTGTTTATTGTTTAGTAACATAGCTAATTTCCTGGTTAGACCATTATGTGCAAACCCATCTATTCATTTATGTTGTAAAGAAATGACCGGTGCTTATATAAGGATATTGTAATATTAATTACTAGTGTATTAATATTTCTGGCTACCTGCATTTTCCATTTATGTTATTTGTGTGTTCTTTGTTACCCTTACTTTAAGTATATTGCTTTGTTACGTAAGCAGTTTGTTCTTACCCCTAGACACTTATTGAGGCAAGGCCGTATTATTACATTTGTTTAACAACTGCAACAGAGGAATCATACCCAGAGGTCAAGGGTCGTAACACACCTGTATTCCAGAACTGTCTCTGCCAGCGGTTGAGATTCGGAGGGAAGGTTGAAAGTGAATATATTGAGGAACACAGTTGCTTTACAATCTATTCTTCTGAAGTCAACTGAACCCAACGTCACCTACACCCGAGAGACTGTCCTCATTACAGATCGCACTGCAACTACCCCTTATCCACTTGCCAGAGTCCGCCTGGTTTGTCCGTTAATATAAGGTGAAGTCCAAATCACCATCCGGGAAAAGCCTTTTCCCATGTCAGTTCAACTCCTCTTGGGCAACGACTTGGCAGAAGACCAATAACCTACAAATCTAATCATCAAAGAAAACCCCCAGGTATGTGACTCATCAATGGAAAATCCTATCTCGCAGTTTGTTAAAGAAGAGATACAAGCAACAGATGATTCTGATGAAGTCTCCCTGTTACGGACCCGAGCCCAGCGTCCGAGCACGGAGGAGTGACGACCACGCCATCTGTGGGTCAGCTCCCGAAACCCCCTCCAAATGGACGGCGCCATCAAGCAAGGACAGAAAATACCAGCCACAAGGGCTAGTTTCCCGTCCTGATCAGCTCATAATACAGCCGCTGCTGACCTCTGGTGAGGTGGCGCTCAGACAGCAACGCCATCTATGGAGTGGATAGGTGGGCGTTTGGGTCTGAGCCGGTAAGTGACGTGCCCTAGAGTGTCCCTAGTACTGATGACGTGTCTGATTACAGAGTCGACCTGGGACTGCTGCAATGGAAGTTGGATCAGTCTACCCAAGGCAGCCGTCTTGTCTCCAAGTATTTGCTGCAGCAGCTGTGAGTCACCCCCCGGATGAACACTGAGGTGTTAGCCTGCCTGTGACGTGGCAGCTGAGGGATTGTCGTACCCGGGACTGACTGGTGGAGACGCTTAACCACTGGGGTGTTGTAGTGAGGAGAGTGACCTGTGGGATCACACGAGGCTCCTGACTAGGGCTCGCTACCCTAGTATCGGTCGTGGAGTGGCCTAACCCGCGTTGCTGATTGGAACCTGCCAGCTACAGGCTGGATTTGTGGTTGAAGGCCTCCACGACAGTGCCCCCAGTGGAACTGTGATTTGGCTGGCCTGTGGCCAGGGTAGACTCAAGAGAATCGAAGGATTCATCGTAAGACCACAAGAGGACTAAGAGCTTAGCCTTGTTGAGCACCGTGAACATCCATAGTCTTCAGAGGAAGACTACGTTGTGTATAATAGTGTTTAACCCCCCCCCCTTGTGTAACCTTTTATATATTATTTATGGTGACGGTAATAATTATATTATTAAGTTTTTGCCTTTATTTCCCTTCCCCTTTAATTTACTTGCGTTACGGATCACATCCCTTGAAAGCCACTACTAGCTTGGGGCCGGATACCCTACCTCTAACAACATCAGAGAAAGAACCTGGTTGCGACCTGAGAGGGCCGTAACACTCCCATCCTGTCCTGGTGACGACACGTGCACAATCCGTACTCCCGCAACCAGCTGCTCTATCTGCTTCAGCTGTACCTCAAGATTCACGGAGCCTCCCACCGAGTCTCACCATGCTGGAGTTCCGTAAGTTGCAGAGAGAGGATTTCTCGCTAACATCTTTATTCTTACAGGCTGAGACACAACCTAACTCTATCCCTGGGTTCTTTGTGGTGAATAAAGTGCTCTACCGCTATTATATACCCGGCAAAGTGAAGGAGGACAACAATCGGGCTAATGTCAAACAACTATAGCAGTTCCCACCAGCCTACGGTCAGATATCTTGCATCTGGTCCATAGATCTCTCTCACACTGCAGTTTCTACAAGACCTACAAGACCCTGAAACAAGATTACTACTGGCCAGGAATGATTCGTGATATGAAAAACTTAGTGAAAAATTGCAAAAAGTCTCAGATGACAGGTAAGCCGAACGCTTCTCTATTCAAGGCACCACTAATGCAGGTATCAGAGTCTTCTGAGCCGTTCAGCCATTCCATCAACAACCATGACGAGCTTCTGTCTCAGACAAGCTCAGGTAACGTACATATAAGTAATATCCCGTGTTCTACCACCAGGTTTTCCACAGCTGTTTCCGTCCAGGAACTGTGAAGCACCTCAGGAAGCAGTGCGGACATGCCCAGGAAAGTCAGAGCAAATGTGATCATATCTTCTCTAACGACCTGTGTAAGACAATCAATGTCTCTAAGGTATTGTCTGGTCCTTCTTGTTGTACTTTGCCTAACTGCAATGGTTCTAAATTCTCGATCTGTTCCACCACCAGGAAAGATCCTGCTCTATACGAACCTAATCCAAATAAACGTGCTCCTCCAGACAACTTTACCAGCCCTCAGCTAAAATATTGTTAGACAAATTTACCTTTTATTGCATTTGAAAGGCGTAAATCCTTGTTTTGTACTAACTCCATTCTCGCCCTGCCAGGTATTAGAGAACCTTCAGTCTTCCACCCTGGCGATAGGAACACCATCATACCACAGCTAGATGGGATCATGCACTCCAGCTACAATCATCATTGAGGAGCCACATAACATCCTGCCAGGCGTGCAGCACAACGAACTATCAAATCTATTAGGTTACAACTTCATCTCCCCGGACTTCAACATTCTTCGGTGAATGCAGACGCCCCAGTTCAACAACAATCTAGTACTTCGCTGGGTCCTGCAGCACAACCTCAACATCCTCTAGGACCTCCATATTCGTCGGTCCCTACATTAGGATCAGTTCTCGAAACTACGCTGACTCCTGTAGCACCATGTGAACATCTTGTATTACAACCTCATTCGGTTCCTACTGCTGACCCAGTTCTCCAATCAGCACTTGCTACGCTGGGCCTTGCATCTGATCAACCATCTCACAATCTCCTCGGATCACCACTCTCGCTGATCCATTCAGTAGGCTCGTCTGTACAACAAACTTGTACTTCACTGAGTCCTGGAGTGCTACCTCAACATCTTCCACAAGCACCATTCTCTTCAGTTCCTGCAGCATACACAGTTCACCAACCAGCACCTACATTTGCTTCGCTGGGCCATGTATTTGCAGAATATCAACATCTTCTTTATCCAGGGCTCCGACAACGTCGTCGCCAACGCGCTCTCCAGGTATTCACTTCACTTCAACTCAACAGGTCAGTTGTCGTTTGCCGTTGCTGAGTGGTGGTTTGCTGTGGGAGGTGTGGAGCGCCCGCTAGTCGGGGCTCTGCCCCGACTAGCTGGCGCTCCGACTATGGATCTTTTATCAAGGTCAAACCCGCACGTGTTTCCGGTGTGGTGCTAAGGGCCACGTAGCGGCCGGTTGCGACGCTCCTCGTGCTGAGGCCCCTTCAGTTTTCCTGGAGGATGACTTTCTCCGCTTGTCTGTGCGTGGGGATTCCCCGACGGATCCTGGTTCTGTGCAGGTGCCTGGTGTGGTTCCTGCGGCGGTTCCAGCTGTCACTCCGTCTGGACCTGATCTGTCTGCCCCACCAGTGAGCTCAGGGGACCTATGGGCGCCTGCTTTGGACCTTCGCCGTTCGGTGGATGTGACGGTGCATCCTCATCCAGTTGCTTCCGTGGTGGCCTTGGATGGTGCTGTACGAGTGGCGGCTGCATCTCCTGCAGAAGAACATGTGCTTGTCGGGGCGGTGGTGAGTATGACTCCGCCCATGCCCTCTGCATCGTCGCCTCTGGTAGTTTCCTCGTTGACGCGTGCCTCTTCTCCTCTGCCGGTTCTGTCGCCCCCGCTGGATACCTCACGTGTGCTGGAGTCTAACCTTCCGCCTGCTGTGTCTCTTCCTTCTCCGAATCCGGTCTCCTTGGATGGTAGTGGCTTTTTGCCCTGCGTCGTTGAGGCTGCTGTATTGCGTGGTCGTGCTGCCCCGGCTTTGGGGCAGCCTGCCGATGGTTCTTTTGGGGCACCGCTTGTAGGGGGTGACAGTTCCGACGATCAATGGCCTATTTCTATGTGCCGTCGTTCGGCTCGGGATGCGTCACCTCACCGGACGTGGGCAGAAGAGCGTGATGCCATGGATGATGATGCTGTAGGCGGCGATGTGCTGCCTTCTGTGTTGGACACTGTGCCCCCCTGCTGGTGGCTCTCCTCAGTGGGCGGTTGCCCCATGTGACCGCGACCTCGTCGTGGTGTTGTCGAAGGATGTGCGACAGGGGTACTCTGCTCCTGTTCCGGTTGGCAGAGGCCCTGAGGCGCCTGCGGTGCCACCCTCCGCTGGGCTCGGTGCGATGACCGGCATAGAACTGTAATGGTATATGCACACCATAGCCCCTTTCCCCCTTCCCCCTTTCTCTTCTCCTTCCCTTCTCTCGCTTGCCTACTCTCCCTTGGGTCATTTCTGTCTTTTGTCACGGGGGTCATAAACAGCTTGAAGCCACTTGCTCCCCTCTCTCTCCTGTCCTCCGGGCCAGTGACGAATTTGGGTATATTACCCCAGGGCTAATAAACTTGTGATCTCAAGTTACACGTGGGTGCCCAGCCAGGAAAGTCGTTGGTGTCTTCCCAGTTTTTGGAGTTTTCTGTCAAGAGGAATTGACCCTTATGGTCAAGCCTGATCCGGATTGGTTAAAGACATGTAGGCCTGGGGAGGCGGGGCCTCACAGGGTAGTGCCTGCCCATGCCATTGACCCGGTTTCTAGAGCACCTAGTCATGGTAAAATCCATTGGCCATAGGCTTGGGATAGGCGGAGTTAATGTGGGCCTAGGAACTAGGGGGTGGAGCCTGTCCCACTGGTGAGCGTTTTTAAGAAAGAAGTGTTAGTGTGTTTGGGGACCTCGGCTGAGGTACATACAGGTCAACTGACCTGTGGGCAGCCAATCAACATCCTTTGGCAAGCTGCAGTATTTAAGGTATAGTGCACTTTAGTTGTAACACTGGTATTACAGGCCGTGCCTCATAGGAGATTTTAATTTTTTATTAGAGTAGGCTATGTTTCAATTTTGATTTAAATATACTGGTTCCGATAAATAAATAAATATTAACGTAATTTTTGTTTAGTTATCTGTTCCCTTTGATTAATGACTGCGTTATTCATTCTTGTGATTCTCATTTGCTGTGCTAGAAATTCTCCTGTGTTCTCCATCTTATGAATAGTAAAGTCGCTCTAGAATCTCCCGTTCAGTTCCGTAAGACTACAGGTTTAATCCATTAAGAGTCATTTACTTTGAGTTCCCTGATTATTGAGTCCCTTCCTTCCTAGGGTCTCAATAATTTTAGACACATTCATTTATGTTTATAAGGTGGTGGCAGTGTTTAATGTTTTTATTTTATAATTAGTAATAAATTAATAACCCCTATCCTTGTTATGCCCTCCTCATTTAATATTCAGTTTATATTCGTGGCTGTCCAGTGAGGGGTCATAATGGACTGTAACAGAGTTAAGCTGGGGTATTGAGCGAAGAGAGAGCCGTTCACAGAGTACAGAGAAGGGTTACCATTGAAAGGTTCAGGGTGATAACAAAAGGGACATTGAGGATTTATTACAGAACGAAGTGTGCACCCTTGTGTGGGGCCCGATGGGCGGCCTCCGCCCGCTGTTCCGGTATCTCCTGCTTCCTCGGCAGCGATGTCCCGGGCTTCCGTGTTGGGTCGGTGGCGCCCGCTTCCGCCGGATGTGGTAATCCCCGAACATATGGAGTACCCGCGAGTTCGTGAGGGCCGTGCCCCTACGGAACTGGAGTATTTGGTATGGGAGGCTTATAAGCGGCGGTATCCCCTGTATACATACCCTGAGAAATATCCTCCTGTTTGACTTTTGTGTGTTCTGTGTGATTGGCTTTGTGGTTGGGTGTGGGTCTATACTTGCAGCTTTGTGTGTCTTATGTGTGGCTGGTTGTGCTATTGTGCTGCTGTAGTGGTGTGTTTCGTGTGGTGATCGTTTATTTTATGTACTTGTATCCTTACGGCCTTTTGGTCGTTTGCATGTATTTGGGCTTTGTTTTCTGTATTTTCAGTTCCCTGAGTGGTTCTGTTTTTTGTTATTAATGCCTTGTGTTTCTTGCCTTGGGTATGTGTCATGTATTGCTTTTAGCTTTGTCTATAGTTTCTATTATGTACTTGTGTCCGTACGACCTTTTGGTCGTTGGCATGGTTTTTGTGCATTTTGTTTTTCTGTCTTTTCAGTTCCCTGTGTGGTTCTTTTTTTGTTATTATTGCCTTGTGTTTCTTGCCTTAAGTGTGTGTGTGTAATTATTTTTTTGTCCTTGAAATTGCTTTATTCTTTGTACGTAATTTATGCTCTTTATGTTCTTATGTGTAGTTTTTGGATTTCCTGGTCATTTGTTGTAACTTTTGTGTATTTTTTCTTGTACATTTTTGTTATTGTACTTATGTCATTTATTTGTTGTGTATTGTATGCATTTTATGTCCCATGCTGTTTGTGGGTTTCTTTGCTTGTGTCCCCTATGCTTTCCTGTGACCTCTTGTTTGTATTTTAATGTCTGTTTTTCTGGTGTTTGCTTTATTTCATGTATTAGCACGATTGTTTGTATCTATCTGTTATTTCGTACTTGTTCCCTGTTTTTGTACTTAGTTTTTTTATCTATGAATAAAACAAAAAAACTTCAACTCAACATTCTACTGCAGTCGAACAAGCAATAGGACCAGGCTTTGGGTAGAGGGGGAGTTGTCACAAGGTTCTCCCTAGAGAAGAAGATTGAGCCTGTTCCATCATCACTTGTTCTACCACCACGTCTGCATATTCAAGAATTTATAGCAAGAGCAAGAACTAGTGCTCAGACGTCTACTCCACCCTACTCTCCAATACCCGTGACCCCCAACACACCTGGTTGTGGCCAGCTCACACCACTGACCGGGAACAAGCACTCTGCTAGTTTGTCTGAGCCGGCTCCCAGTTATCGTCACACCAGCGCCACCTACATTGGTCCAGTCCCATATAAATAGACGCCGACCACCACCACCACCAGCAGAATACTCCTCAGAGCTCAAATTGCTAGACTTGCTCCCACACTTTCCTGAGTGCTGGTAGATTTACGCAGCCAGTACTCAGTATTTTCAGCACCATTTATTTTAAGTACTTTAATGTAAGGTTAACTTGCCTGATTGAGTGTTTTCTATTTGTATTTTTGATTGTTGGCTTATTTTCATTAATTTTGTCAGTTTGTTAAGATGAATTTTTTCGTAATTAAAGTAATTAAATTTTTCCAGTTTCCGGTATTTTATCCTACATTTACCACACCGTGAAGAAGTCACCATAGCAGTTTTATTTTAATTTGTTTCCTTTTTTTCGTTTTTATGTTCGTGGCATTCCATCTGCCCTAATCCACTGCACTTAGTCATTTTACCGTATCACTGTGTAAAGATTTTCTTAAGTATTTCTTCACAGTGCCTTCCATGCACTCGTAAAATCCTCCTTGCCACGGTGCTGTAGGAGTTATAAATTTCCATTGGCCGTGAGGGGGGGGGGGTCTTAGTGGGCGGCTGCCGGAGTGTGATGCTCCTTGGGGCAGTCCTCTGTCCTTTTCTAGCCTTGTGCTCCTGCTGCCGTCCTCTCCAATTCTGCTGGGCACCTTTTCCTTTTTTTTCTGTTTCGTTTTTCTCCCCCCTCTTCTCCTATCTGCTTGTCGTTTCCTGCCGACCGTTTGCTTGTTTTGGATCTTTCTTTGGACTTCTTCTATTTTGACGCCCGGGTGCTTGAGGAGGCATACTCTTGCACCCGTAGAACTGTTGTACCCGACGTCTCGAGCGAGGGAAACCTTTTATTGTCAATCCCCGCTTTCGTCGCTGAACCCGATCTCGACGGACTGACGGTTCTTAAGGTGGCGTTAGTGGGGCGTATACTCACGACGCACCCCTAGGATGCCCTGGCATGATCGGCGATAGCTTCCTGTTGGGTGTCCTGCCTCTAATTGAGGCTCCATGGTGGGTATGGGGGCACATTCGTTGATGAATTTCTTTCTCTTCGTCTCTATGTCGATATATGTTTCCGTTGAACCCTCTCAGGCTCGTGGGGTGGGCGACCAAGCCCCCGAGTCGGCCTGTATTGGAAGACCAGGCTCTGTAGCTCCTGCTGCGTTGGGCCCCGATCTTGCTCCTCCTTTGACCGTCCTGACTTCTTCCCCCAGCTCCCCTCCCTCCTTTGTGGTTGGGTCGAGCCTCCAGCCCCCAGTGGTGACCACTTCGTCCCCTGGTGCGGCTAAGTCTCTCGTTGTGACTACTTCGTCTTTTAACCCCTCTCTCTCTGGGGGTTCTCAACGCCTTTCGCGCCCCGGCCGCACTCGCTCGATTCCTTCCCGTACTGCTGCGTATCAGGCCTTGTTTGGTCCCGCTTCATGGGCCAAATACTTTGATCTCCTCCCTCTTGATTCTGCGCCTCCTGACGATTTCTCCCTCCATCGGCATCTTGTTGATTCCGTGGATGCGTCTGTTACCTTCAACCCCACTCGTCTCGGTACACGTGTCATTGCTGCTCCTTCTCATGATGCAGCTTCCCGCTTGGCAGCCTTTTCTGGCCTTGGCGAGATCCCTGTTCGGGTCTCCAAGAACGTTCAGATGAATGCCAGTATTGGCACTATTCTCCTCCGGCCCCATGTTGCAACCGGTGTTCGGAATCTGCAGGATTGCCACGATGATATTCGGCATATCCTTGATGCCCAAAGTCATTCTGTCCTCCAGGTTGACTCGTTTACTCGTCCCCCTCGTGGTCGTCGCCGTCAACCCCTCCGGGTTGTGAAGATCACCTTTGATGGTAGGACCCTTCCATCCTCTGTCATTCTTGCTGGTGCTAGGTGCTTTGTCCAGGAGTATATTCCTTCTCCTCGGCTGTGTAACAAGTGCTGGAGGTTTGGGCATGGTGCCCTCCGCTGCTCTGGGACAGTCTCTCTCTGTCCTTTGTGTGGGAGTGAAGGTCGGAGTGCACTTCTCCCCAAGCTTGCTGCCTCAACTGCGGTGAGGCCCATCCTACCTTCTCCCGTGCCTGTGTCCATTACAAGCTTGAGGCGGCCGTCCTCAACTTGAAGCACTGGGAGCGTTTATCTTTTCCTGAGGCGAGGCGCCAGGTTCGCCGGCTCTCGCCTTATGCTAACGTCTCTTATGCTCGCGTGTTGCGCTCTTCCTCTCCTCGTCCTTCCCTCCTTCCTCAGACTCACAACCGTTTCCGGGCCTTGGTGCTACATAGCCTTCCCGGTTTGGTGCCTTCTTTTGATAATTACTTACTTACTTCTTAGCTTCCCCTCTGAGGCAGCTTTGAAGGTAAGAAAATTTGATTACCGTATCCATAGAAGTTTTAGAATGAATATGGACTTTAAATGATGTCCAAAATGTATCTCAATTCTCTTCATCCAGTCCAGCAAATGTTGGCAAATCCAAAGAAGATAAACGTGCCTCTGCTTGTAATACACTGGGATGAGATACAGGAATCTTTGGAGTTACTGTGTAGTTTTCAACTAAACCAATTAGAAGATTAAATATGTCTTGGGTGTTATCTTCATACTGAGAAGTTTCTGCTATAGCTTGATCTATTTCATCAGGATCAATGTCACTATCCGTTAACACAATGATGTAAGACCCAATCATAGCCTTGACTTGTTCGAACTTGAGACCAGCTACTCTCAGAGAAATTTCCAACTGATGGTAATCAACTAGAGTTGCCTTTGATAAGTTTTCTGACTTATTGAGCAATCTATATAAATGACCTTTAAGGCTTACCAGGGATCTCTTTAGTTTTTCAGGCGTAGACATGGTGACTTTATGTTCAAACTTTGTAGGGCTTGAATATTTGTTACTGAAGTAACTTGGATACTTGTGTATTTACTCGCCAGTATCGTGACAATCTATATAAATAAAAATGGAAATGTTCGTTTGTTCAAAATCGATAATCTCCGAAAGTTCTTCACCGATTACTTTGAAATTTTCACACAACGTTCCTTTCACATCCGAGCAGGTTTTAATATACATACTATATAGATGTCACCTCTGTGACGGTATAAAACAACTTTTTCTGAAAAAGTGTGTTTTTCATGTGAAAGAAATCTTCGAAACCTCATTACCGATTGCTTTGAAATTTTGACCCAACGTTGTATTCGAATAGGCGCATCTTTTTATACATCTAATATATACATGCCTCACCTGTGACAGGAAATAACATGCTTTTTATGAAAAATAGCACTATCTGTTGGACGTAAGAGCAACACACGCTGTAATCACCAAAAATTCTTCACCAATTGATTTGAAATTTTGACACAACGTTGTATTTGAATAGGCGCGTCTTTAAATATTCATACTATATAGATGCCACCCCTGTGACAGGTAAAAACATGCATTTTTGAAAACAGCACCATTTGTTGCACATAATGGCAACATGCACAATATATTAAATATGTCATGAATTCCATTTCAGTGTTTCCGATTGCATTGATAAATTTTATTTTCATAGATTTCGATTTATTTTATTTTTTAGTGAATTATTTTGTGTGACATTGTGTTGGAATTGAGCTGTGTTGTTTACCATACCGTTCATTTCGTAAGTATAGATGCCACACCTGTGACAGGTAAAACTATGCTTTTCTAGAAAAACAGTGCCATCTGTTGCATGTAAGAGCAACACACATGTTATACTTGGAAATGTTACAATTTATTTTCAATGTTTCTGATTGCATTGATAAACTGAATTTCATAGATTTTGATTTATTTTCATTTTAATTTAATTATTTTGTGTGAATTGCATTGGAATTGAGCAGTTTTTTTTACCAAACCGTTCATTTCGTGAGTATACTTCATTTTTATATTTTTTTCATATTTTCATTTAGTTTTTTAACTGTTTTAATTATATTTCAGTGATGGAAACATCAGATGGTATGATGTTCCAAATTTTCTGATGGGAACATCAGATCATTTGGGAAGGAACCGTATGAGGGAGTGGGGAATGGAGGGCATTACGAGGGGACTGAAGTGAGAGATGGTGCGGAGGACGAGGGGAACAAGAAAGTGGGTAAAGGTGGGGAAGGACGAGGGGATGGGGCAGTTTGGGATGGTGGGGACGAGGGGATGGGGGGAATGGAGATGGTGTGGAGGACAAAGGGGACAGGGGAGATGGGCACGGAGGGAAAGATGAGGGGATGGTGGAGTGAGGAATGGTGGGGAGGACGAGAGGACGGTAGAGTTGGGAATTGTTGGGAGGCCGAGAAGACGGGTGAGAAGGGAATGGTGGTGAGGACTGGGGGACAGGGAAGGTTGCTGTGGTTCAGCAACGCACATGCGTTGTTGAGCCACAGCAATGCGTGGCCGGGTACTGCTATTCTATATAAATAAAAATGGAAATATTCGTTTGTTCATAATCGCTAATCTCCGCAATTTCTTCACCAATTGCTTTGAAATTTTCCCACAACGTTCCATTCGCATCCGAGCAGGTTTTTATAAACATGCTATATCGATGTCACATCTGTGATGGTAAAAAACATGTTTTTTTCTGAAAAACTGTTTTTTTCATGTGAGGGAAACCTCTTTACCGATTGCGTTGAAATTTTGACACAACGCTGCATTCGAATAGACGCATCTTTTTACATGCCTACTATATACCTGCCTCACCTGTGGCAAGAAAAAAACATGCTTATTTCGAAAAACAGCACCATCTGCTGGTCGTAAGAGCAACACATGCTGTAATCTCCGAAATTTCCTCACTGATTGCTTTGAAATTTTGACACAATGTTGCATTTGAATAGGCGCGTCTTTTCATATACCTACTATATAGATGCCACCCCTGTGACAGGTAAAAACATGCGTTTTTGAAAAACAGCGCCATCTGTTGCACATAAGATCAACACATGCTATGCTAAATTTGTTTGAAATGGAATTGTGTTTCTGATTTCATTGATAAATGGAATTTTCTTAAATTTCGATTTATTTTAATTCTGATTTAATTATTTTGTGTGACACTGCGTTGGAATTGAGCTGTCTTGTTAACCATACCGATCATTTCTTGAGTATAGTTTATTTTTCTATTTTCTCATTATTTTTCATTTCGTTTTTTGAACTTTTTTTCTTATATTTCAGTGATGGGGACATCTGGCGCCAGATTCACGAAGCAGTTATGCAAGTATGTACGAAAGTGTCCATCGTTCCTCAATCTTTGATGGCTTTAGTTGCATTTATTAAACAGTTTACAAGCATGAAAACTTGTCAATCAACTGTTCTTATTTTTATAAACAGCCTCCTGGTTATTCGGACCTCATTAACTGTTTAATAATTGTAAACAAAGCTGCCAAAGATTGAGAAGAATACAGGTTCGTAAGTGTTTGCCTAACATCTTTGGTAATCTAGACCCAGATCATTTGATGTTCCCAATTTTCTGATGGAAACATCAGATCATTTGATCATCAGACGGGGGAGTGGGGAATGATGGGAAGGACGAGGGGACAGGGAAGGGGGTAATGGTGAGGGAGGACGAGGGAACAGGGGGAGTTGAGGATGGTGGGGACGAGAGGAATGGAGAATGGTTGAGATGACAAGGGGACAGGAGAGTGGGGGATAGTGGGGAGGACGAGGGGACGGAGGAGGGGAATGGTAGGGAAAACGAGGGGATGGGGAGGGGGGGGAATGGTAGGGAGGATGAGAGGACGGGGGCGTAGGAGATTGTGTGAAGGACGAAGGGATGGTGGAGTAGGGAATGGGTAGGAGGACGAGGGGATGGTGAAGTGGAGGATGAAGGGGAGAAAAAAGGGACGAGGGAGTGAGGAACGATTGGGAGAACGAGGGGACGGGGATGGTAGGGAGGATGAGGGGACCGAGGAGGGGGAATGTTGGGAAGGACTGGGAGACAGGGGAAGGTTGCTGTGGCTCAGTAACGCACATGCGTTTTGAGCAACAGCAACGCGTGACCGGGTACACCTAGTAGCATAATATTTCTGGACTAGGCTATGTGCTACCTCGTCTGGAGGTTAGCTTACCTTCCTAGTAGTAAATAGTTAATATTTGAGTGGTACACAGATGCCACTACGGTAGTACCTTGGGGCTAGCTCATCCTTATCATCTAGAATATACTAGTACGGTCTAATACAGTACTAGTTAGAATTGATCCTACCTAAGAAAGTAGCTAAATAGTTTAGGCTGAATTTTTACATAACTTAATACAATTACAGTCAGAAATCCTACCCCTTATGGTTGGCATCAATACAAGAAATGTTGCAATAATGTAAATATATCAGTGCTATTTTCTGGGGAATTTTTTTTTTTTTAAATTGATATACAGAATATGGGCACTTGAAAAATACAAGTGTGAAAATTATAAATATATACAGTTAAATTTGGCTTGCTAGCCACAACCTCCTATGGTGGTTGATAGTGTTAATTAGTTTATCGACAACATGTGTCCTGAACTCTCTTGACAGGTGTACTCAATCTGGGGCCAAGTTCTGACGATATGGTCTAGATGTAAAGTGAATATAAGTGGCGTCCAGCCCTACTCTTTTTCGCGGCCGAAAATAAATATATTTAGCAGAGTATTCAGGGTTCACTCTCCAACGATTATCACTCTTCAGTTGGCGAGGTTCCACTAATGTCAACACGACAGAGTGGCTAATTTCCTTAAAGGAATTAATGATACTTTTTAGATGATTAATAATTTCAGCTGGGTGACGAATTGGATGGATATCATTACCACCTAAATATATTATGGTTAGATGGTGAGACCATTTTTACCTGTGTGTGAGGTATAGGCCTAAGAGTTGTGGGTAATTGGCTATGACCCACTTAGGCTACTTTAAACATTAAATCTTTGTTTAATTTATTAATAATAAAATTAATATGCTTTATTCTATAATATGTGGCAGTCTGCTAACAGCCGTAAATAAAAGGGGAATACATGTATATATAGCCTAGTACCTGATAATACTACTCAACTACTAGTATACTATTATCAGGGTTAGTAAATGATTAGTTAATCGTAATAGATTATAGGACCAGTGATTTGGCTTGATATACTGGACCGTAAAATGTTTATGAAATGTTACTGGTTTATATAAATTAGTAATTATAGATTTAATGCTAAATCTGGTTCATCCGGTCTGAAGTTGACCAAAAAGAATGTGGGAAAATGTGGCTCAGAAAATTAATAATAATTATAATAAATATCAATAACTTCGAAGGACCCTCCTTTAAAGAAACCGAAATAAAAAAATATATAAAAAGGAAATAAATCAGAGAATCAGTACTTTTGGATCTCTTGAATAATAAATTGTTAAATATTAAAACAATAAATGGACTGTAGAATGAATTGAAATATTGAGCAGAATCGTACCAATTATGAGCAGAAATTTCTATCACCATGTGATTCACCGGTGTGAATCGTAGTCAGCATATTCACCTCGCGTCTGTCCTTCCACCGCACTGACAGCGTATTGTCACACTTGCGCAGCTGGCACTCACCCACGGCTATAGCTATACCGAACACTGGCATTTCCTTCCTGTGGCTCTTCACAGTGCCACATACGCCGGTGTTGTGGGCAAGGAGGTATCTGGTTAACAAGGGGCTGGTGTAATAGTTGTCGGTGTACAGTACATGCCCCTTGTTCAGCTACGGTTCCATCAGGGTTTTTACAACACTGCCAGAGAACCCGTGTTCATCTTGAGCCGGTATGTCGACGTCAGTACCAGAATATAATATCATGTCCAAGACAATACCAGTCTCACAGTCGCATAGCACAAAAAACTTCAGTCCAAATCGGTGCCGCTTTGATGGAATGTACTGCTTGAAGGCCAGTCGCCCCTTGAACAGTACAAGCGACTCATCAATAACCACATTCTGTCCAGGTACAAAATAATCCCTGAACTTCCCTCTCATGTCACTGAACATCTTCCGTACTTTCCACAGTCTGTCGTGTCTGTCCTCATTTGCATTATTCTCGAAATGCTGGCACCTGAGAATCAAGAGAAACCTATCACGCGACATGTACCGGTTGAACACCGGCGATGGAACAAGGCTGTCTTTGCTCCAATAATCCTGGATGACAGCTTTCTCAGAGTGCTTCATCATCATACAGAGTGCCAGAAACACGTACATTTCGTCGATTGTCGTATCCTTCCATCGTGTGAGCCGTGAGGCAGGTAAAATGCCTTCGTCTATGAGGCTGTGAGCGAACCTGTTTGTCTCAGTCACAAGATGCGTCATGAATACATTGTCAAAATATGCCTGAAAATATTCCATGTCTGCCATATCACCACCAGTATATGGGAATAATGGTGTATCACCAAAATCGCTATCATCAAATGTTGGTATTTTAGGGACAAATGTGGTGCAATCCTCCCACACAAGTACACCAGGGGGTTTGGTGTTGGCGCCAACACCACGGCCAACACCACCACGAGCACCAAAACTACGGCTACGTCGTCCGCTGCTTCTGCTGGAGCTGCGTGAGGGTATGCTAGGCGCTGAGGCAGATTTACGTACTGTAGACCTACCACGAATAAATGATGTTGAGGGGCCACTGTCGTTGTCGACATGCTGTGAGGCACGCTGCCGCCTGCCGCGGCGTGTTGCTGGTGTAGCAAAACCCCGCCTGGTAACACCACCACTGCTCGTACTCGGGTCGTCCACACTACTCGTATCGGAGCCAATGTCACTGAAGCCCGAGAAAGATTCGTCACATGTACTATCACTGAATAAACTACTAGCGTCTGGGGACATACATAATGGTGGTGATGATAACGGTGTTGACCCAGGGAGGCGAGGCAGGCCGGGCGAGGCACGAGTACCGTACACACTCTCCACATCTTCCAATTCTGTCTCTTCCTCACTCGTATCAGATCTCTGAGTTAGGTCTTTCTCTGGATCATAGTCCAGGTCATCATCCAGAGCACCGTCATCATACAAAATATCGCGTATTTCCTCCTCAGAGAGTCGTTTTCCATGACCGCGGGTCACTGTGGAGCGGGAGCTCGTAGAGGATGCGTCAGACATGGTTGCTGCCGTGAAACTGAGGCTCCCCACGGCCTCAGGGCATGCTGGGATTTTTTTTTAAGATGGCGGACGATCACTGGGGCCCCCACCCACCCATACCATACCCGCGTCACCGCGCGCCAGTTTTGAATGGAACGTGAAAAATCAAAATACCTGGAGGCGCGTTGCGCAAACCAGACGCGAGCCTGCAGGCGCGTTGCGCAGTTTAAGGGTTAAACTACTCATGGGAGACCTAAGGATTTCCTCTGGAGCTTGGCTTCGGCTAGGAGCCCCAATCAATTCAAAGCAAAGCTGGATATCTTGAAGGCTGGGCCAATGGTTGACCAGGCACTACCCTGGGGGACTCCACCACTTGAGTCCTAAGCCAACAAGGGCCAAGAGCCTAGCCCCGCCTCTCATGGCTCAAACCAATGAATACAAAGTCATACTCTTAGGTCTATTTCCTGCCTGGCTCCGCCCATCTAGGCCTCCCTGAAAGTTATGCTTTAATCCCGTAGAATCATGAAAAGTTCCCACACTACAAACAGGAAACCAACCAGTCGTTAAGGCACCAGGCCATTTGAGAATACGGTTTTATGGCTCTGAATTTGTCTGTGGTTAGTGGAGGCAGGTGGAAGAGGGGAACAGAGTGCGGGGTTAGAGAGGGAAATGAGTGGGAATGGGGTGGGAACAGAGAGGACCAGGGATGAGAGGGACTCTTGACTTCAAGGATATGACCGGGAGCCGGTCGGCCGAGCGGACAGCACGCGGGACTTGTGATCCTGTGGTCCTGGGTTCGATCCCAGGCGCCGGCGAGAAGCAATGAGCAGAGTTTCTTTCACCCTATGCCCCTGTTACCTAGCAGTAAAATAGGTACCTGGGTGTTAGTCAGCTGTCACGGGCTGCTTCCTGGGGGTGGAGGCCTGGTCGAGGACCGGGCCGCGGGGACACTAAAATGCCCCGAAATCATCTCAAGATAACCTCAAGATAACCATTAGACAAAACTGACTGTACAAAAATGCTGGAAGTCTTGAGATAATTTTCTCAACATCTGACAAAGCTCGGTGGTTAACTTGGGTATAGATATTTAATCGAATCACGTCACTTTTTTGAGGCCACGTGAGCAACATAAAAGCGAACAAGTTTGAATGATCCTCAAACCAATATGCAACCGAAAAGTAAACACCCCAGAAGGATTCGAACTCAGACAACCATGAGAACTTTGCACATATGTGTATCTGGTACCTTAGCGACACGACCAAACTGACTGTACAAAAATGTTGGGAGTCATGTGATTATTTACCTTGGTTAACTTGAGTACAGATATTCTATCGAATCATCTCATTTTTGTGGGGCCATGTGAGCATCACAAATGCGAACGAGCTTGCACGTCCCAAGCCTAAATGCAACTGAAAACTCCACACCCCAGAAGGATTCTAACCCAGTCAGCCAGGAGCACTATGCATCTTTGCGTGTCTGGTACCTTAGCCACTAGCCTAAACTGACTGTACAAAAATTTTGGAAGTTGTGAGACTTTTTACCCATCATCTGAAAGGGCTCGGATGTCAAAAAAGGCACAAATATTTTATCGAATCACCTCACTTTTTGAGGCCAAGTGAGCAACACAAATGTGAGCAAGCTTGAATTGTCCTGAAGCCAAAATGCAACCAAAACCTCCACACTCCAGAAGGAATCGAACCCCATACAGATGCAATATGCACATTCGTTTATCTGGTACCTAAGCCACTTGACCAAACTGACCATTGAAAATTTTGAAAGTCGTGGGACTTTTAATCAAACATCCGACAGCACTTGGTGGTCATCATGAGAACAGATATTTCATCGTATCACCTCACTTTTTGAGGCAACCTAACACAAATGCGAACAAGCTTGAATGGTCCCAAAGCCAATATGCAAAGGAAAACTCAACACCACAGAATGATCCTATACCAGACAGCCAGGAGCACTATGCATCTTCGCATATCTGGTATTTTTGCCGCGAGACCAAACTAACTGAATAACAAATGTTGGACGCCGTGAGACTATTTTCCCAACATCTGACAGCGCTCGGAGGCCTAATTGGGCACAGTCATTTCATTGACTCACCTCACATTTTGGGGCCAAGTGAGCAACACAAATGTGAATAAGCTTGAATGGTTCCAAAGCCAATACGAACCCGAAAACTCAACTCCCCAGGAGGATCCGAACCCTAGACAGCCAGGATCACTGTGCACCGTCACGTGTCTGGTAACTTAGCTACTAGACCAAACTGATTATGCAAAATTATTGGAAGTCGTGAGGTTACCCAACATCCGACAGCGCTCGGAAGCCTAATTGGGTACAGTCATTTCATCGAAACACCTCACTTTTTGGGGCCAAGTGACCAAAACAAATGTAAATAAACTTGAATGGTCCCGTAGCCACTGTGCATCCGAAAACTCCACACAGCAAAAGGATTCAAACCAAGACAGCCAGGATCACTTTGCACCTTCATGTATCTGGTCACTTAGCTACCAGACCAAACTGACTATACAAAAACATTGTTAGTTCTGAGATTACCCAACACCCGACAGCGCTCGGAGATCAACTTGGACACAGGTTTTTTAACTAATTACCTGACTTTTTGAGGCCACGTGAGTAACACAAATGTGAACCATCTTGATTAGTTATTAAGCCATTATGCAACCGAAAAATCAACACCCCCTGATGGATTCGAACCCTAGACAGCCAGGAGCAATATGTATTTTCCAGTATGTGGTACCTTGGATGCTAGACCAAACTGACTGTACAAAAACGTTGGAAGTTCTGTGACTATTTATCCATCATCCGACAAGGCTCAGATGTCAAAAAGTGCACAGATATTTTATCAAGTCAACTCACTTTTTGAGCCACATGGCCAACACAAATGCGAACAAGCTTGATTGGTCCCCAAGCCAATATGCAACCGAAACCTTCACACCCCAAAAAGATTCGAACCCAGACAGCCAGGAGCACTTAGCACATTCACGTATCTGGTACCTTTGCCAGTAGTCCAAACTTACTGTACGAAAATGTTGGAAGTCATGAGACTATTTACCCAACATCCGACCGCACTCGGAGAAAAACTTACGCACAGATATTTCATCGAATCTCCTCACTTTTTGGGGCCATGTGGGCAACACAGATGCGAACAACCTTGATTGGTCACCAAGCAAATATGCAACCAAAAACTCCACACCCAAGATGGATTCGAACCCAGACATCCAGGAACACTTTGCACCTTCGCGTATCTGGTACCTTAACCATCAGACCAAACTGAATGTACATAAATTTTGGAAGTTGTTAGACTATTTACCCTTTATCTGAAAGGTCTCAGAGGTCAAAAAGTGCACAGATATTTTATCGAATCACCTAACTTTTTGGGGCCACGTGAACAACACAAATGCGAACAAGCTTGAATGGTCCTGAAGCCATAATGCAACCAAAAACTCCACACCTCAGAAAGATTCGAACCCCAGACAGCCAGGTGCAATATGCACCTTCGTGTATCTGGTGCCTAAACCACTAGACCAAACTAACTGTACAAAATATTGAAAGTCGTGAGACTATTAACCCAACATCCAACAGCGCATGGTCATCAACTTGGAAACAGATATTTCATCGAATCAAAAACTTTTTGGTGCCACGGGAGCAACACAAATCCGATCAAGCTTGAATGGACCCAAAGACAA
This sequence comes from Procambarus clarkii, assembly GCF_040958095.1. NCBI lineage: Eukaryota > Metazoa > Arthropoda > Malacostraca > Decapoda > Cambaridae > Procambarus > Procambarus clarkii. The sequence goes on from NC_091157.1 coordinate 1,599,943, forward strand.
TATGAAACCAAAAACTCCACACCACAGAATGATTCGAACCCTAACAGCCAGGAGCACTTTGCACCTTCGCGTATCTGGTACCTTATACACTAACTGAACAAAAATGTTGGATGTCGTGAGACTATTTAACCATCATCCGACATGGCTCGGAGGCCAACTTGGTTACTGATACATCATCGAATCTCCTCACTTTCTGTGTCCACGTGAGCAACACAAATGCAAACAAGCTTGAATGGTCACCAAGCAAACATGCAACCAAAAACTCCACACACAAGATGGATTCGAACGCAGACAGTCGGGAACACTATGCACCTTCACGTATCTATTACCTTAGCTACTAGACCAAAATGCATGTACAAAATTGTTGGAAGTCGTGAGACTATTTACCTAACATCTGACAGGGCTCGGAGGTCAACTTAGATACAGGAATAACATAGAATCACCTCACTTTTTGAGCCACGTGAGCATCACAAATGCGAACAAGCTTGAATTGTCATCAAGCAAATATACAACCGAAACATCCACACCCAATATGGATTCGAACCCAGACAGCCAGGAGCACTATGCACCTTCACGTATCTGGTACCTTAGCCTCTAGAACAAACTGACTGTACAAAAAAGTTGTAAGTTGTGAGACCCAACATCTGACAGCGCTCGGATGTACACTTGGGCATAGATATTTCATTAAATCACCTTACTTTTTTTGGGCCACATGAGCAACAAAAATGCGAACATGCTTGAACGGTCCTCAAGCCAAAAACTCCACACCCCAGACAGCCAGGAGCACTATCCACCTTCGCATTTCAGGTACCTTAGCCACTAGACTAAACTGATTGTACAAAAATGTTGGAAGGCTTAATACTATTTTCCCAACATCCGTCAGGGATCAGAGTTCAACTTGGGAGCAGATATCTCATCGAATGACTTCGCTTTTTGTGGCCACGTTAGCAACACAAATACGAACAAACTTGAATGGTCCCGAACACAATAAGCAACCAAAAACTCCACACCCTTGGAGAATTCGAACCCAGACTACCAGGATCGCTATGCAGGTCCGCGTATCTGGTACGTTAGCCACTAGACCAAACAAACTGAGAATATATAACCATCATCTGACAGCACTCGGAGGTCCACTTGGGCACAGATATTTTATCGAATCATCTCACTTTTCGGGACAACATGAGCAACACAAATGCGAACATGCTTGAATAGTCCCCAAGCCAATATGCAACAAAAAACTCCACACCCCAGAAGGATTCGAAGCCAGATAGCCGGGAGCAATATGCACCTTCACATTTCTGGTACCTTAGCCACTAGATCAAACTGACTGAACCAAAATTTTGGAAGTCGTGATACTATTTACCCAACATGATACAGGGTTCAGGGGGTAAACTTGAGGACAGATATTTTATAGAATCACCTCACGTTTTGGGGCCGTGTGAGCAACACAAATGCCAAAAAGCTTGAATGGTCTCAAAGCTAATATGCTACCGAAAACTCAACACCCCAGATGGATTTGAACCCAGACAGCCAGGAGCAATATGCACCTTCGCATTTCTGGTACCTGTTCCATCCCGGAATGCTAAGGGGGGTAGGGGACTTATGGAGCTTAAACCTCCAAACCTCTCTGGCTACTGTACAAGACTATTCCTCGCATACAGGTAAACCACGTCCCCCAACCACTCTCGGCCGGAACAGACAACCCGACCTCGGCAGCCACACTCCCTCTACCGCTGATCGAGCAACAAAGATCTCTTGAGTGCTTGTATTTTGACCAGGAGATCACCCTGTACGCCTCTAGATTGTGGGGAGGGGCTCAGCGTTACACATTCAGGTGGTGCAGCTCCAAGACTGGCCTCGTTGTCTTGTGCACTCACCCTTCTCGAGCCACCGTGACTTCCCCACTCTCTTCTTGCTCGGAATGATCTCCTCAGTCCCCCTTTTCTGATTTAATATTCCGTAAAACCATGGCCACAGCTGTAGTCCTTTCTCTCTCTCTCTTTTTCTGCTTTCTGGGAAGCCTCACTAGGACAAGGGCAAACACCTGTTAACTAAACTCATTTATTAAAACAAAGAATATTTACAACACACTTATATACAAGACATAAGAATATTAACCTCAACACTCTATGCTACTATAACCTGGTTGCAATCCAATACCATCGTTACTTCACCAGCCGTCTATATCAAGTGGTGGCCTTACTATGAGCAACCCCCATGAGCAACACAAATGCCAACAAGCTTGAATGGTCACAAAGCCAATATGCAAGAGAATACTTCAAACCATAGAAGGATGCAAACCCAGTCAGTCAGGAACAATATGCACCTTCGTATATCTCGTACCTTAGTCACTAGACCAAACTGACTGTACAAAAATGTTGGAAGTCGTGAGACTATTTACCCAACATCCGACAGGGCTCGGAGGTCAACTTAGGCAAAGATATTTCATCGAATCACATCACTTTTTGGGACCACGTGAGTAACACAAATGCGAACAGGTTTGAATGGTCCCCAAGCCAATATGCAACCAAAAACTTAAGAACCAAGAAGGATTTTAACCCAGACAGCCAAAAGCACTATGCACCTTCGCGTATCTGGCACCTTAGCTAATAAACCAAACTGACTGTAAAAAAATTGGAAGTCATGATACTATATATCCAACATACAACAGTGCTCAGGGGGTCAACTTGGGCACAGATATTTCGTCGAATGACCTCACATTTTGGGGTCATTTGAGCAACACAAACGCAAACAAGCTTGAATGGTCACCAAGCAAATATGCAACCGAAAAATCCACACCCCAGAAGGATTCGAATGCAGACAGCCGGGAGCACTATGCACCTTCTCATTTCTTCTACCTGTTCCATCCCGGACTGCCTGAGGGGGGGTTGGGGACTTATGGAACTTAAACTTCCAAACCTCTCTGGCTACTGTGCCAGACTATTCCTCGCATACAGGTAAACCACGTCCCCAAACCACTCTTGGCCGGAACAGACAACCGGACCTTGGCAGCCACACTCCTGCTATCGCTGATCGAACAACAATGATCTCTAAAGTGCTTGAATTTTGACCAGGAGATCACCCTGTACGCCTCTAGATCGTGAAGAGGGGCTCAGCGTCACACATTCAGGTGGTGCGGCTCCAAGACTGGCCTCGTTGTCTTGTGCACACACCCTTCTCGAGCCACCGTGACTTCCCCACGCTCTCCTTGCTCGGAATGATCTCCTCAATCCCCCTTTTCTGAGTTATTATTCCGTACAACCATGGCCACAGCTGTAGTCCTTTCTCTCTCTCTCTCTCTCTCTCTCTCTCTCTCTCTCTCTCTCTCTCTCTCTCTCTCTCTCTCGCTCTCTCTTCTGCTTTCTGGGAAGCCTCACTAGGACAAGGGTTAACACCTGTTAACTAAACACATTTAATAAAACAAAGAATATATACAACACATTTATATACAAGACATAAGAATATTTACCTCAACACTATGCTACTATAACCTGGTTGCAATCAAACACCATCATGGATTCACCAGCCGTCTATATCAAGAGTGGCCCAACTCCTGGCTCACCACTTATATAACCACCCTCACCCAGTGGGTTAAATCTTGTAATAGCTATATGGCTCAGTCAGCCTGAGAATGTATATATATTATTTATATATATATATATATATATATATATATATATATATATATATATATATATATATATATATATATATATATATATATATGTATCTGAAAACTCACACCCCAGAAGTGACTCGAACCCATACTCCCAGAAGCAACGCAACTGGTATGTACAAGACGCCTTAATCCACTTGACCATCACGACCGGACATAATGAGGTGATAGCCGAGGCTATTTGAACCACCCCACCGCCGGCACTCGGATAGTAATCTTGGGCATAGCATTTTACCAAATCACCTCATTCTTTGGGGCACACGTGAGGAACACAAATGTGAACAAGCCTGAATGGTCCCCAGGACAATATGCAACTGAAAACTCACACCCCAGATGTGACTCGAACCCATACTCCCAGAAGCAACGCAACTGGTATGTACAAGACGCCTTAATCCACTTGACCATCACGACCGGACATAATGAGGTGATAGCCGAGGCTATTTGAACCACCCCACCGCCGGCACTCGGATAGTAATCTTGGGCATAGCATTTTACCAAATCACCTCATTCTTTGGGGCACACGTGAGGAACACAAATGCGAACAAGCCTGAATGGTCCCCAGGACAATATGCAACTGAAAACTCACACCCCAGAAGTGACTCGAACCCATACTCCCAGAAGCAACGCAACTGGTATGTACAAGACGCCTTAATCCACTTGACCATCACGACCGGACATAATGAGGTGATAGCCGAGGCTATTTGAACCACCCCACCGCCGGCACTCGGATAGTAATCTTGGGCACAGCATTTTACCAAATCACCTCATTCTTTGGGGCACACGTGAGGAACACAAATGCGAACAAGCCTGAATGGTCCCCAGGACAATATGCAACTGAAAACTCACACCCCAGAAGTGACTCGAAACCATACTCTCAGAAGCAACGCAACTGGTATGTACAAGACGCCTTAATCCACTTGACCATCACGACCGGACATAATGAGGTGATAGCCGAGGCTATTTGAACCACCCCACCGCCGGCACTCGGATAGTAATCTTGGGCATAGCATTTTACCAAATCACCTCATTCTTTGGGGCACACGTGAGGAACACAAATGCGAACAAGCCTGAATGGTCCCCAGGACAATATGCAACTGAAAACTCACACCCCAGAAGTGACTCGAACCCATACTCCCAGAAGCAACGCAACTGGTATGTACAAGACGCCTTAATCCACTTGACCATCACGACCGGACATAATGAGGTGATAGCCGAGGCTATTTGAACCACCCCACCGCCGGCACTCGGATAGTAATCTTGGGCATAGCATTTTACCAAATCACCTCATTCTTTGGGGCACACGTGAGGTGGTTCAAATAGTTCGGCGGTCCATAAAATCGGTCACCTCCATAAAATTTACTATGGAAACTGAAATTGATAAATGTTTGCCATTCTTAGATGTGCTTATTCATAGGGAAAACTCTTCATTAAAGTTTAGTGTTTACAGAAAACCTACGAACAATTTATCTTATGTTCATTATTTTTCAGGGCATAAATACAATGTAAAAAAGTCATTTTTTTCTTCAATGTATCTAAGAGCTCTTCGAGTTGTGAGTCCAGAATTCTTAGACGAAGAATTTAAGAATATTGATTCGATTGGTCTTAAGCTTTGTTACCCACTGAATTTTTTGGAAGTTTGCCGTAACAAAGCTCGTCGTACATATTATAATAATGTATGCAGTGAAAGGATTCGCCCAAAGAATGTGTTATGTTTACCATATTTCTCTGGGTTTGAGAATATTGTCAAGGCCTTGAAACTTTTTAATATAGATGTATTGTTTAGCTACGAAAACACTGTTGGTAAGCTATTAGTTAGGAACAGCCCTCGTAGTGATAACTGCGTCATTTATAAAATACCTTGTAAGGAATGTAATAAGTTCTATGTCGGGCAAACATCTAAAGATTTAAAATGTAGAATATCGCAACATAAATACTCTGTAAGACATGGCCAATTGTCTAATGCTTTGTTTGTGCATTTGTCAGAAAAAGCTCACCAAATTGATTGGGAGAGTGCTTCTTCTATAACAAATTGTAAAAGCACCTATAACAGAAACATAATTGAATCTGCTTTGATACAGATCACCAAAGAAAGTAATTTGAATATTAGCAGTGGTCTATATAACTTAGATCCATTTCTAATAGATCAGCTAAAGGGCGATTTAAGTAGGATCATTGAAAAACATTTGTCTCACTAATTTATTGTATATATTTACCTCTTTATGTTATAATTACCTATGTATTATGCTTGTATGTCTGCTGTATCAGATGGGCCATTGGGCTACATCGGATGGGCCAATTGGGTGCATCTGATGGGCCAATGGGCCGTCTGCGTTGTCCAAGTATTGTACCTCACCTTACTTCACCACTCTCTCCTGCCTATTTATACCCATCACTCGATCTGTAAAATGACCTTCTGAAGATGTATTTAATATACGAAAGTACTTAAGGAAATTTCCTATTTCATTTTTCCTCCGTGGTCTGACATTGTCATATATATATATATATATATATATATATATATATATATATATATATATATATATATATATATATATATATATATATATATATATATATGCACACATCTATCTGCTCTATGCATATCTCTTTGTATGTCTTTCTGTCTCTTCCTCTCACTTTCTCTGTCTATCAGCCTCTATTTCTTCCCTCTGTCTGTCGCTCCATCTCTGACTCTTACTGACTGCGAGTCTCTGTCTTTGTATTTCTCGGTCACTGTCTGTCTCTCTTTCTCCTATAAAAAATATAATTGTCTAATGTGTGGGTGATCTCCTGTGAGAAAAGCTTAGGAGGGGTGTGAAATACCAAACAAATAATAGTTACCCCTTACTCTGATAAAGGGCTGAGGCTTGAGAAACTTTTAAAGCTGTGAAAGTATCGTCTGTTTTATGTGAGTACAGCCAAATTATTGACAGCAGGGCATTTTATGTTCATTTTCCAGAGATCATTGTAAAATGATGTATATTACTGTAAGAAAAAAAATTGTTCTGAACGTTTGTTTTAAAATTATATAGCTGTGCAGATGGCGTGCACTGCCAAAAATCTTCGTAGGGGTCTGAATGTGACCCTCATATGCTGATACCTCTTCAATTCTAGCGACCCCAACCATCCATGGCTCATTCTGTACACCAGACCATTTCCTCTGCTAATTTTGGATGAGGCTAGATCGAACCGTGTGGCCTCCAACGTAGAACAGACAAACAACCAGACACACTGATATTCTCTCCTACAATTTGGATTATGTAGCATAATACATGTAATGTGTTGCGTTACAATAAAATTCTTATTTTGAGTTTATATTATAAAAGAAATAAAAAAAAATAATGAACATTTATTGTTTCATAGGCTGGGGAATTTTGACAGCCTTTGTGCTGTATATTGTACTGGAGAGGCACCCCAGCGTTGCCAGGGTCTGTCTGTCTGTCTCCAATCTGTACATATATCTGTCCATCCACATATCTCTCTCTTTATCTCTCCATCCACACATCTCAATTTATTTATCCATGAATCTACATTTCAATCCATCCATCTATTCATCAATCTATTCCCCCAGCAATTAATGCAACCATCTAAGTATCTATTTATTCATCTATCCTTCCATCTACTTATCTAGCAATCCATATATCCATCTATCTTTCTGTCCACCTGTAAATCAATCTATTTGTCCATACATCTACTCTTCTGTCTATTTATCTATTCTTATATCTATCCGCCTTTCCCTATATCCACCAATCTATCCATCTACCTATCGATCTATCAATCCATATATATCCATTGTTATGGAGCCCCTCCTATTTCTCCCCAATGCCAGTGTTAAGAATGATATCAGCTTACCCTGCTGATACCCTGAGGTGCCTTTTGGGAGTCTTCTGTGGAGTTTTTTGGTATATGAGGCAACCGGGTTGGTCACCTAATTAGGGAGAAATTTGTATTTATATGTTTGTAGGGGAGGTGGGGGGTCATGCCCCTGGTAATACAAAATGGCGACCCCTGCCTACAAATCCGCTATTTTGCGGGTGACGCCATCCGGCTGGGGATTGGCTGGCCTAGGTCAAGTGACGCGGCTGACTAATCAGTGTCCGCCGTGACATCACTGACGTGACCTGGCTCGCCAGCTGGCGAATGGCGTCGTGCAGAGCTGATCTGAATGTGGACGTGCGTTGAAGAGCGCTGAGGTTGGAAGCTCTGGGAGCCTCGCTCAGTGGATTATAAGCAGCCATCGCAGTCTACCATTATCCCTGAAGACTCTGTATTCCTTGGGGAGCACGAAGAAGCCATGTTTAGTGGGCAAAGAAGAACCAAGGATATCGAACTTGAGGATATCGGTCGGCGACGACTCGGGAACGCCTGCCTCGCACCCGCGAGTCTGGCTTGGTGCGACGAGAAGTGCTGCAGTGACTGGGTTACATCTTCTGAGACGTTGGAGGGAAGACACCGTTTCCAGTTCCAGGAGAAAATGTCTTGTTGAAGGAACTTGTGTATACAGCGACTGGCTCAGTGACTACTGGTTGGACCAGTATTGGTATACCTGAACTCTAGGGAGTGGCACGGATACGATGCAACTACTTCACGACACCTGAGGCCTTGCAACACGCTACTGGATCGCCGAGGAGCGACCCGGGACCTTTAGGAACATCACACCATTGCAATACAGGCGTCTTGGACAGAAGTGATTAAGGTAGATCATATTTCTCTTCCATTACACCTTGCTGATTAGGCTAGTTAGGCCAGAAATATATATAGATGACATTAGCATATATATTATTATGTTAGTATTAGGATAGGCTGTAGGGCAGCCAGCACTCTACAATTTGGAGACGACAGTGTGTGGACGACGTGACAGTTGGTGAGGCGGCAGCCGACGTTGAAGAAGTGCCCCCCCCCCCCTCCCTTCTTGAGAGGGGTGTGAGTCCCCCATTTAAATCTGCCCAGCTGATGGAGTTGTCAGAGGTCGTGAGAGGAGAGCTGCCGACGATCTCCAGAGCATTTATTTATATGTCTATTCATGTACCATTTCTATATGGGTGTTCATGTAGCTTTTCGTTAGTATATGTCATATAATTTTACTGACGTGTTTGAGTTCGCCTCCATATATCTCTACGAGCATACACGAGTGATATTATAGTCCCCACAGATGAACAGTAAGATTTTATATGAAAATATTCTAGTGGCTGGCAAAGTGAGAGCAACACAGATATTTATGGAACGTACCCTAGGCTGGCAATCCTGATTTAACACTGTGAGAGTAGCAACACTTATGCTGTCAAGCAACAGAGTTCAACCACTAAACTCCACTGCTGGGGGGGCAGAGATATAAACCCAGCTGGCGACCTTGTGATAGTGGAGAAATGCAGGTGTGAAAGAGAAACCTGCGACCCTTTTGTTACAGCTGGCAAGACTCAGAGGAAGTGCTGTTGAAGGTAAGTCTGAGTCTTCCTTCACTCCTCCATGGAACAAGGCTGGAATTGCTGGTAGCAGTTCCCCCGTGGTTGACTGAAGGGCTTCCAGGGCGATCAGTAGCACCCAGGTGGTGGAGCAAAGACCTGCGGTGGTGGGCTTGACATGGTCCTCATCTTTGAGACCAACAGACTCTGGCGAGTCGCGTGAGTCAGACCGGGCTGACCTTTACCCTGAGCCACTAGCAGCACCCTTGGCCACAGCCCACCCCCTGTGTTGCACCATCCATCTATTTATCCATCCATTCTTCTGCCCTCTACTCTGTCCATCTATTTATATACATCTATCCATCTATCTGTGCAGCCATATGTCCAGTCATCTATCCATCCATATGTGCAGCCAGCTATCCATCTAGCTTTCTATCCAATAATCTCTTCATCTCGCTCTCTATCCATTATTCTCTTCATCTCGCTTTCTATCCATTTAACCATTACTCTATCCATCTATCTAATCGTCTGTCCATCGTAATCATCTTTTTATACATTAATCCATCCAACTATCTTTTCATCTATCTAGCCATCTATCTATTTGTCTATCCATCATTCTACCTATTCATCCATTTATCCATGTATGTACTTATCTGTCTATTCATGTTTCCAGCCATCTATCCGTCCATTTATCGATTGTCTGCCACTGTCTCTATATATGTCTTTGTCTCTTGCTCTCTGTGTCTATCTGCCTATCTGTCTGTCTCTCTCTCTGATGAAAAATATAATTGTCTATGTGTTGGGTGTCAACAGTGAGAGGATGTTACGACCTTGGGTCCAGTACTGCACTGTGGCAGATGGATCAGTGTCGTATGGCATTTGTTTACATACAGATGATGTAGGGACTCTTCACTTATGTATGTATTTTAGTGTGATTGATCCTGAATGTGTAGGATTATACGTTGGATTAGTGTTACTTAAATTATAAATTTTAGATAGGTTTGGTTTATTTGGAAGGAATGTTAATTGTATGGTAAGTTTATACACAAGATTGTTCCTCAAATTGCAAATAGTGGGTGATTGCGTCCATGCCAGACTTAAGAGAATTTTGATGCTCCTAGCATTGTAGTTACACTGTGAGAGTGCTTAGTGTATCGTATTGTTAAGCTAGGATGCTATATTTATACTTAGAATTGCATGGTGGCAATTAAATATTGTATTAGAGAATAAGTAAATGGTTACTGTATGATCAGCTGACCAAGTCAGGCTACTGGCTGCGTGGAAATGTGGCCTCCTTTACAGCAACCTTGGGGGCGGGTTAGACGTCTTGGCTTGGCGTCCCCTCCTACTATCCTACTCTACCTCTTAAGTTTGTAACTAAGATAAGTATCATTACCACATGCCACCCTTCTGTTCTAAGTGTATTCTTGTCTGTTTATCCTGGTCATATCCTGGAGTTCCATGTAATTAGATCCAGGTACTTACCAGTGAACCACGTGTCTGCTGTAATTATAGTCATTTAGGTTAAGTTAAATTGTCCCTTAGGGACTCGTAGTCTTTACACTAGTTTGCTGTACGGGAATCTTGTCTCCTGCCAATGAGGAGTCAGGGAGGGAACGTAAGCTCGAGGTGATAAAGTACTTAATTCTACCCACCTCTAGACTCCGCTCCAATATAGAAGCATCAAGAAATATGGACCAATAGGCTTTCTACAAACACTTCTATTCAATACCCATTGTTTCGTGTTCTGTCTTGTGTTGATGAAATTAATACACTATTAATACCACCTCTTGTTCTGTCTTGTGTTGATGAAATTAATACCCTATTAATGCCACCTCTTGTTCTGTCTTGTGTTAATGCCACATCACCCCTTCCACCTCACTCAAATGTAGATATAAAATCGGAGATGCGTAAGTTCTATTTAGTTGTGTATTTGTGAACTAAAGTCTTTGAAAATATAATAAGTTTTACGAAACGCGCTCGTGTCGCGTCAGACTAGAAATAAAAATGAATTTTGGAGAATTGATTTTTGATTTACCTCCAACAGTGAAGAGAAATGTACGAAAGATTGAGAAAATTCGTGTTAGAATTATTAATCTTACTTTTTCGGTCATATTTAATAATATATATGTATATATATATATATATATATATATATATATATATATATATATATATATATATATATATATATATATATATATATATATATATATATATATATATATATATATATATATATATATATATATATATATATATATATATATATATATATATATATATATATATATTATATCTACACTTGAGTGAGGTGGGAAGGGTGATGTGGCATTAACACAAGACAGAACAGGAGGGGATATTAATAGGGTATTAAAAGTATCAACACAAGACAGAACAGAAACAATGGGTATTGAATAGAAGTGTTTGTAGAAAGCCTATTGGTCCATATTTCTTGATGCTTCTATATTGGAGCGGAGTCTTGAGGTGGGTAGAATATAGTTGTGCAATAATTGGCTGTTGATTGCTGGTGTTGACTTCTTGATGTGTAGTGCCTCGCAAACGTCAAGCCGCCTGCTATCGCTGTATCTATCGATGATTTCTGTGTTGTTTACTAGGATTTCTCTGGCGATGGTTTGGTTATGGGAAGAGATTATATGTTCCTTAATGGAGCCCTGTTGCTTATGCATCGTTAAACGCCTAGAAAGAGATGTTGTTGTCTTGCCTATATACTGGGTTTTTTGGAGCTTACAGTCCCCAAGTGGGCATTTGAAGGCATAGACGACGTTAGTCTCTTTTAAAGCGTTCTGTTTTGTGTCTGGAGAGTTTCTCATGAGTAGGCTGGCCGTTTTTGTGGTTTTATAGTAAATCGTCAGTTGTATCCTCTGATTTTTGTCTGTAGGGATAACGTTTCTATTAACAATATCTTTCAGGACCCTTTCCTCCGTTTTATGAGCTGTGGAAAAGAAGTTCCTGTAAAATAGTCTAATAGGGGGTATAGGTGTTGTGTTAGTTGTCTCTTCAGAGGTTGCATGGCTTTTCACTTTCCTTCTTATGATGTCTTCGATGAAACCATTGGAGAAGCCGTTATTGACTAGGACCTGCCTTACCCTACAGAGTTCTTCGTCGACTTGCTTCCATTCTGAGCTGTGGCTGAGAGCACGGTCGACGTATGCGTTAACAACACTCCTCTTGTACCTGTCGGGGTAGTCGCTGTTGGCATTTAGGCACATTCCTATGTTTGTTTCCTTAGTGTAGACTGCAGTGTGGAAACCTCCGCCCTTTTCCATGACTGTTACATCTAGAAAAGGCAGCTTCCCATCCTTTTCCGTCTCGTAAGTGAAACGCAGCACGGAACTCTGCTCAAACGCCTGACGCGACACGGGCGCGTTTCGTAAAACTTATTACATTTTCAAAGACTTCACAAATACACAACTGATTAGAACTTACGTCTCTCTGATATTATATCTACATTTGAGTGAGGTGGGAAGGGTGATGTGGCATTAACACAAGACAGAACAGGAGGGGATATTAATAGGGTATTAAAAGTATCAACACAAGACAGAACAGAAACAATGGGTATTGAATAGAAGTGTTTGTAGAAAGCCTATTGGTCCATATTTCTTGATGCTTCTATATTGGAGCGGAGTCTTGAGGTGGGTAGAATATAGTTGTGCAATAATTGGCTGTTGATTGCTGGTGTTGACTTCTTGATGTGTAGTGCCTCGCAAACGTCAAGCCGCCTGCTATCGCTGTATCTATCGATGATTTCTGTGTTGTTTACTAGGATTTCTCTGGCGATGGTTTGGTTATGGGAAGAGATTATATGTTCCTTAATGGAGCCCTGTTGCTTATGCATCGTTAAACGCCTAGAAAGAGATGTTGTTGTCTTGCCTATATACTGGGTTTTTTGGAGCTTACAGTCCCCAAGTGGGCATTTGAAGGCATAGACGACGTTAGTCTCTTTTAAAGCGTTCTGTTTTGTGTCTGGAGAGTTTCTCATGAGTAGGCTGGCCGTTTTTCTGGTTTTATAGTAAATCGTCAGTTGTATCCTCTGATTTTTGTCTGTAGGGATAACGTTTCTATTAACAATATCATTCAGGACCCTTTCCTCCGTTTTATGAGCTGTGGAAAAGAAGTTCCTGTAAAATAGTCTAATAGGGGGTATAGGTGTTGTGTTAGTTGTCTCTTCAGAGGTTGCATGGCTTTTCACTTTCCTTCTACGAGACGGAAAAGGATGGGAAGCTGCCTTTTCTAGATGTAACAGTCATGGAAAAGGGCGGAGGTTTCCACACTGCAGTCTACACTAAGGAAACAAACATAGGAATGTGCCTAAATGCCAACAGCGACTGCCCCGACAGGTACAAGAGGAGTGTTGTTAACGCATACGTCGACCGTGCTCTCAGCCACAGCTCAGAATGGAAGCAAGTCGACGAAGAACTCTGTAGGGTAAGGCAGGTCCTAGTCAATAACGGCTTCTCCAATGGTTTCATCGAAGACATCATAAGAAGGAAAGTGAAAAGCCATGCAACCTCTGAAGAGACAACTAACACAACACCTATACCCCCTATTAGACTATTTTACAGGAACTTCTTTTCCACAGCTCATAAAACGGAGGAAAGGGTCCTGAAAGATATTGTTAATAGAAACGTTATCCCTACAGACAAAAATCAGAGGATACAACTGACGATTTACTATAAAACCACAAAAACGGCCAGCCTACTCATGAGAAACTCTCCAGACACAAAACAGAACGCTTTAAAAGAGACTAACGTCGTCTATGCCTTCAAATGCCCACTTGGGGACTGTAAGCTCCAAAAAACCCAGTATATAGGCAAGACAACAACATCTCTTTCTAGGCGTTTAACGATGCATAAGCAACAGGGCTCCATTAAGGAACATATAATCTCTTCCCATAACCAAACCATCGCCAGAGAAATCCTAGTAAACAACACAGAAATCATCGATAGATACAGCGATAGCAGGCGGCTTGACGTTTGCGAGGCACTACACATCAAGAAGTCAACACCAGCAATCAACAGCCAATTATTGCACAACTATATTCTACCCACCTCAAGACTCCGCTCCAATATAGAAGCATCAAGAAATATGGATCAATAGGCTTTCTACAAACACTTCTATTCAATACCCATTGTTTCTGTTCTGTCTTGTGTTGATACTTTTAATACCCTATTAATATCCCCTCCTGTTCAGTCTTGTGTTAATGCCACATCACCCTTCCCACCTCACTCAAATGTAGATATAATATCAGAGAGACGTAAGTTCTAATCAGTTATATATATATATATATATATATATATATATATATATATATATATATATATATATATATATATATATATATAACTGATATAATATATATATATATATATGACAATGTCAGACCACGGAGGAAAAATGAAACAGGAAATTTCCTTAAGTACTTTCGTATATTAAATACATCTTCAGAAGGTATGTATTTAATATACGATCTTCACCTTCTGAAGATGTATTTAATATTCGAAAGTACTTAAGGAAATTTCCTGTTTCATTTTTCTTCCGTGGTCTGACATTGTCACATTCTTAATCACGTGTTTATTTTCGTGATATACACACACACATATATATATATATATATATATATATATATATATATATATATATATATATATATATATATATATATATATATATATATATATATATATATATATATATATATATATATATATATATATATATATATGCGGTCGGTCAGTGAAGTCACAGTGAGAGGTTGTGTTAACCGGAGCTCCTGAGTGTTGTTATATTATCATTGCAATATGGAAGTTGTAGTTAAGGACCTGGTGACTCTAGTGGGAGCCCTGAGGACAGAGTTGGACTTTCTGCGGGAGGAGGTGCGTCAGCTGAAAGAACAACGAGAAGTAACGAAGGAGGAGACCAGCAGTAAAGGGACCTCGTCTTGGAGAGTTGTGAAAGACAGGGGCCTTAAGAAGACTTTGATAAAGCCGCCTTCAAACGCCATAGCAACTTCTAATTCATTTGACGTTTTGGAGGACGAGTGCTGTGGAGAGACTGTGGATCGCGCAAAAGGGAAAGCAACGAAAAGAAAGGAAGCGCAGGCCCCTCAGAAAGTAAAGGAAGTACCTAAGCAAACATTAGTTGTGGGAGATTCCCAGATAAGGTATTTGGATAGAACGTTTTGTGCTAGAGATAGGGGGAACAGGTTAAGGGTTTGCTATCCCGGAGCTGGCATTGGTGATATTATAAACAACATGAATGATATTATGGCTGGTAATGGGAACAATCCCATTATTTGCATTAGCGTGGGAGGAAATGATGTTGGTCGAGTTAGGAGTGAGGAACTGATTCAGAGGTATAAAACAGCCATAGAGTTAGTTAGGAGCAAGGGAGGAATCCCGATCATATGTGGCATTCTTCCAAGAAAGGGAGTGGGAAATGAATGGATATCGAGGGCACTTGGTGTCAATTGCCGGCTGGAAAGATATTGCAAATCAAATGCAATATCTTTCATAGACAACTGGGAACACTTCTATGGAAGAAATGAAATGTATGCTCGTGATGGGGTGCATCTATCGAGAGCTGGGGTTGTTGCTGTTGCGAACTCGTTAGAAGAAGTGGTTAGAGGTGTTTGTTTGGGTTTAAACTGTTAGTAGATAGAGGTATGGGAATTGATTTGGAGGAAGGAGGTAATAAAAGTATGTGTTTGTGGGAGAAAGGAATTGGCAAAACGATCAGGGAAAGAGAAGGTCCGCAAAATAACAATTCACTTAGGGTATATTACACTAACAGTAGAAGTCTAAGAAATAAAATTAACGAATTAAATGCTCTTGTCTGCACAGAAAAAATAGATATTATTGCACTTACCGAAACGTGGATGAATGTAGAAAATAGAGAACTATTAGCTGAATATCAAATATATGGATTTAAACTATTTCACACAGATAGATATATTAGACGAGGAGGTGGAGTAGCCATATATGTTAGGGACAATTTGAAATGTAGTCTCAAAGAAGGAATCAAAACAGAGCCACACACAGAAACTATTTGGATTGAATTAAACGAAAAAGCTAATAATATTATAATAGGAGTAATATATAGGCCACCAAATTTAGACAGAATGGAAGCAAAGCATCTATGGGATGAAATATCTAGAGCATCTAGATCTAACAGTATTTATGTCATGGGTGACTTTAATTTTAGCGGAATAAACTGGTTGAACAAAACAGGGAATAGTGAAGCAGAAGATTTTCTAGAATTAATTGACGATTGCTTTCTTACGCAACACATTAAGGAACCAACACGGGAAAATAATATTTTAGATTTAGTGTTAACTAACAGGGAAACGCAAATTAATGACATCGAAATAGGGAGTGAGCTAGGGAGCAGTGATCACAAAGAAATCAGATTTAGCATAGAATGGAATAGACCAGTAGGAGAAAATTCTGTTAAAGTGCCAGATTTTCGAAAAGCTGATTTTAATAGCCTAAGAAATTTTTTGGGTCAAATTGATTGGAAAGTCTTGGGTATGGGGTGTGGGCCGGTCTTGGAGCGAGACATGAACCCAGCGATAGGTGACTTAAATGGGGATTTCGATGTGGATTCAATATATAACTTATTTAAGAATATTCTAAACAAAGCACAGGAACGTAGTATACCATACAAATTGAATAGATCGAATACTAATGACCCAAAGTGGATAACAAAGAATTTGAAGAACCTTATAGGTAAAAAGAGAGCTTGGTACAAAAGGATTAAAAATGGGGAGGTCACTTTAGAACAGGAATTCGTACAACTGGTTAGAAATGTTAAAAAAGAGATAAGGAAAGCAAAAAGAAACTATGAAGTTCGCATAGCAGGGCAAGCAAAGACAAATCCTAAAGGGTTTTTTCAGTTATATCGTACTAAGACTAGGGAAAGGATAGGTCCATTAAAAACTGAGACAGGTCAAATAACAGATAGTGATGAAGAGATGAGTAGTATTTTTAATAAATATTTTGTATCTGTATTTACTAAAGAGGAACTTAACAATATGCCTTCAGCCGAACAAGTCTATGTGGGTGGGGACGAGGACAGGTTGACGAGTTTAGCAGTTACCAGGGAGGATGTTCTTAAACAAATAGTAAAACTCAAACCAAACAAATCCCCAGGGCCGGATGAAGTGTTTGCCAGGGTGCTTAAAGAATGCAAAGAGGAGCTTTGTGACCCACTGTCAACCATATTTAATAAATCAATAGAGTCAGGCAGAGTGCCAGAGTTTTGGAAAGTTGCTAATGTGATACCAGTTTTTAAGAAAGGAGATAGATCACTTGCGTCTAACTATCGACCAATTAGCCTAACGTCTATTGTGGGAAAGTTACTCGAATCTATAATAGCAAATAAAATTCGTCTTCATCTTGAAAAACATAAATTAATAATTGAGTCGCAACATGGTTTTATAAATGGCCGTTCATGTTTAACAAATTTGTTATCTTTTTATTCTAGCATTGTTGAGGCAGTTGATAGTGGTAAGGATTGCGATGTTGTATACCTTGACTTTAGCAAAGCTTTTGATACAGTGCCACATGAAAGACTGATTAAAAAGATAGAGTCTCATGGTATTGGGGGTGCTATATTAAGCTGGATTAGGGCATGGCTATACCAAAGGAAACAGAGAGTTAGTATAAATGGAATCAAGTCAGAGTGGGAAAATGTTGTAAGTGGAGTGCCTCAAGGCTCTGTCCTGGGACCTCTGTTGTTTATAATATATATAAATGATTTAGATTCAGGTTTGAGTAGCAACATTTGCAAATTTGCCGATGATACGAAAATCGGTAGGGAAATTAATTCGGAGGAGGACTCACTATCACTTCAAGTTGATCTAGATAGGGTTTTGAAATGGTCAAAGGATTGGCAGATGCAGTTTAATGCTGATAAATGTAAAGTTCTGAGGTTAGGTAATGATGATAGAGTTACAAGATACGAGCTAGATGGTGTTGTGATTGCGAAGTCGGATTGCGAAAGGGATCTGGGAGTTATGATTAGTAAGAATTTAAAACAAAAGGATCAATGCATAAATGTTCGTAATAAGGCAAATCGGACACTTGGATTTATTAATCGCAGCGTTAGTAACAAGACACCTGGTGTGGTTCTCAAGCTATATCTTGCTCTAGTTAGGCCCCATTTAGATTATGCAGTTAAGAACATAAGAACATAAGAACAAAGGTAACTGCAGAAGGCCTATTGGCCCATACGAGGCAGCTCCTATTCTATAACCACCCAATCCCACTCATATACTTGTCCAACCCGTGCTTGAAACAATCGAGGGACCCCACCTCCACAATGTTACGCGGCAATTGGTTCCACAAATCAACAACCCTGTTACTGAACCAGTATTTACCCAAGTCTTTCCTGAATCTAAACTTATCCAATTTATATCCATTGTTTCGTGTTCTGTCCTGTGTTGATACTTTTAATACCCTATTAATATCCCCCCGGTTATGTCCATTCATCCACTTGTAAACCTCTATCATGTCACCCCTAACTCTTCGCCTTTCCAGTGAATGCAACTTAAGCTTTGTTAATCTTTCTTCATATGAAAGATTTCTAATTTGGGGAATTAACTTAGTCATCCTACGCTGGACACGTTCAAGTGAATTTATATCCATTCTATAATATGGCGACCAAAACTGAACTGCATAATCTAAATGGGGCCTAACTAGAGCAAGATATAGCTTGAGAACCACACCAGGTGTCTTGTTACTAACGCTGCGATTAATAAATCCAAGTGTCCGATTTGCCTTATTACGAACATTTATGCATTGATCCTTTTGTTTTAAATTCTTACTAATCATAACTCCCAGATCCCTTTCGCAATCCGACTTCGCAATCACAACACCATCTAGCTCGTATCTTGTAACTCTATCATCATTACCTAACCTCAGAACTTTACATTTATCAGCATTAAACTGCATCTGCCAATCCTTTGACCATTTCAAAACCCTATCTAGATCAACTTGAAGTGATAGTGAGTCCTCCTCCGAATTAATTTCCCTACCGATTTTCGTATCATCGGCAAATTTGCAAATGTTGCTACTCAAACCTGAATCTAAATCATTTATATATATTATAAACAACAGAGGTCCCAGGACAGAGCCTTGAGGCACTCCACTTACAACATTTTCCCACTCTGACTTGATTCCATTTATACTAACTCTCTGTTTCCTTTGGTATAGCCATGCCCTAATCCAGCTTAATATAGCACCCCCAATACCATGAGACTCTATTTTTTTTAATCAGTCTTTCATGTGGCACTGTATCAAAAGCTTTGCTAAAGTCAAGGTATACAACATCGCAATCCTTACCACTATCAACTGCCTCAACAATGCTAGAATAAAAAGATAACAAATTTGTTAAACATGAACGGCCATTTATAAAACCATGTTGCGACTCAATTATTAATTTATGTTTTTCAAGATGAAGACGAATTTTATTTGCTATTATAGATTCGAGTAACTTTCCCACAATAGACGTTAGGCTAATTGGTCGATAGTTAGACGCAAGTGATCTATCTCCTTTCTTAAAAACTGGTATCACATTAGCAACTTTCCAAAACTCTGGCACTCTGCCTGACTCTATTGATTTATTAAATATGGTTGACAGTGGGTCACAAAGCTCCTCTTTGCATTCTTTAAGCACCCTAGCAAACACTTCATCCGGCCCTGGGGATTTGTTTGGTTTGAGTTTTACTATTTGTTTAAGAACATCCTCCCTGGTAACTGCTAAACTCGTCAACCTGTCCTCGTCCCCACCCACATAGACTTGTTCGGCTGAAGGCATATTGTTAAGTTCCTCTTTAGTAAATACAGATACAAAATATTTATTAAAAATACTACTCATCTCTTCATCACTATCTGTTATTTGACCTGTCTCAGTTTTTAATGGACCTATCCTTTCCCTAGTCTTAGTACGATATAACTGAAAAAACCCTTTAGGATTTGTCTTTGCTTGCCCTGCTATGCGAACTTCATAGTTTCTTTTTGCTTTCCTTATCTCTTTTTTAACATTTCTAACCAGTTGTACGAATTCCTGTTCTAAAGTGACCTCCCCATTTTTAATCCTTTTGTACCAAGCTCTCTTTTTACCTATAAGGTTCTTCAAATTCTTTGTTATCCACTTTGGGTCATTAGTATTCGATCTATTCAATTTGTATGGTATACTACGTTCCTGTGCTTTGTTTAGAATATTCTTAAATAAGTTATATATTGAATCCACATCGAATCCCCATTTAAGTCACCTATCGCTGGGTTCATGTCTCGCTCCAAGACCGGCCCACACCCCATACCCAAGCCTTTCCAATCAATTTGACCCAAAAAATTTCTTAGGCTATTAAAATCAGCTTTTCGAAAATCTGGCACTTTAACAGAATTTTCTCCTACTGGTCTATTCCATTCTATGCTAAATCTGATTTCTTTGTGATCACTGCTCCCTAGCTCACTCCCTATTTCGATGTCATTAATTTGCGTTTCCCTGTTAGTTAACACTAAATCTAAAATATTATTTTCCCGTGTTGGTTCCTTAATGTGTTGCGTAAGAAAGCAATCGTCAATTAATTCTAGAAAATCTTCTGCTTCACTATTCCCTGTTTTGTTCAACCAGTTTATTCCGCTAAAATTAAAGTCACCCATGACATAAATACTGTTAGATCTAGATGCTCTAGATATTTCATCCCATAGATGCTTTGCTTCCATTCTGTCTAAATTTGGTGGCCTATATATTACTCCTATTATAATATTATTAGCTTTTTCGTTTAATTCAATCCAAATAGTTTCTGCGTGTGGCTCTGTTTTGATTCCCTCTTTGAGACTACATTTCAAATTGTCCCTAACATATATGGCTACTCCACCTCCTCGTCTAATATATCTATCTGTGTGAAATAGTTTAAATCCATATATTTGATATTCAGCTAATAGTTCTCTATTTTCTACATTCATCCACGTTTCGGTAAGTGCAATAATATCTATTTTTTCTGTGCAGACAAGAGCATTTAATTCGTTAATTTTATTTCTTAGACTTCTACTGTTAGTGTAATATACCCTAAGTGAATTGTTATTTTGCGGACCTTCTCTTTCCCTGATCGTTTTGCCAATTCCTTTCTCCCACAAACACATACTTTTATTACCTCCTTCCTCCAAATCAATTCCCATACCTCTATCTACTAACAGTTTAAACCCAAACAAACACCTCTAACCACTTCTTCTAACGAGTTCGCAACAGCAACAACCCCAGCTCTCGATAGATGCACCCCATCACGAGCATACATTTCATTTCTTCCATAGAAGTGTTCCCAGTTGTCTATGAAAGATAATGCATTTGATTTGCAATATCTTTCCAGCCGGCAATTGACACCAAGTGCCCTCGATATCCATTCATTTCCCACTCCCTTTCTTGGAAGAATGCCACATATGATCGGGATTCCTCCCTTGCTCCTAACTAACTCTATGGCTGTTTTATACCTCTGAATCAGTTCCTCACTCCTGACTCGACCAACATCATTTCCTCCCACGCTAATGCAAATAATGGGATTGTTCCCATTACCAGCCATAATATCATTCATGTTGTTTATAATATCACCAATGCCAGCTCCGGGATAGCAAACCCTTAACCTGTTCCCCCTATCTCTAGCACAAAACGTTCTATCCAAATACCTTATCTGGGAATCTCCCACAACTAATGTTTGCTTAGGTACTTCCTTTACTTTCTGAGGGGCCTGCGCTTCCTTTCTCTTCGTTGCTTTCCCTTTTGCGCGATCCACAGTCTCTCCACAGCACTCGTCCTCCAAAACGTCAAATGAATTTGAAGTTGCTATGGCGTTTGAAGGCGGCTTTATCAAAGTCTTCTTAAGGCCCCTGTCTTTCGCAACTCTCCAAGACGAGGTCCCTTTACTGCTGATCTCCTCCTTCGTTACTTCTCGTTGTTTTTTAAGCTGACGCACCTCCTCCCGCAGAGAGTCCAACTTTGTCCTCAGGGCTCCCACTAGAGTCACCAGGTCCTTCACTACAACTTCCATATTGCTATGATAATATAACACTCAGGAGCTCCGGTTAACACAACCTCTCACTGTGACTTCACCTGACCGACTGATTTTCCCGTGTTGGTTCCTTAATGTGTTGCGTAAGAAAGCAATCGTCAATTAATTCTAGAAACTCTTCTGCTTCACTATTCCCTGTTTTGTTCAACCAGTTTATTCCGCTAAAATTAAAGTCACCCATGACATTAATACTGTTAGATATAGATGCTCTAGATATTTCATCCCATAGGTGCTTTGCTTCCATTCTGTCTAAATTTGGTGGCCAAGAAATTAGTAAGAATTTAAAACAAAAGGATCAATGCATAAATGTTCGTAATAAGGCAAATCGGACACTTGGATTTATTAATCGCAGCGTTAGTAACAAGACACCTGGTGTGGTTCTTCAGCTATATCTTGCTCTAGTTAGGCCCCATTTAGATTATGCAGTTCAGTTTTGGTCGCCATATTATAGAATGGATATAAATTCACTTGAACGTGTCCAGCGTAGGATGACTAAGTTAATTCCCCAAATTAGAAATCTTTCATATGAAGAAAGATTAACAAAGCTTAAGTTGCATTCACTGGAAAGGCGAAGAGTTAGGGGTGACATGATAGAGGTTTACAAGTGGATGAATGGACATAACCGGGGGGATATTAATAGGGCATTAAAAGTGTCAACACAGGACAGAACACGAAACAATGGATATAAATTGGATAAGTTTAGATTTAGGAAAGACTTGGGTAAATACTGGTTCAGTAACAGGGTTGTTGATTTGTGGAACCAATTGCCGCGTAACATTGTGGAGGTGGGGTCCCTCGATTGTTTCAAGCACGGGTTGGACAAGTATATGAGTGGGATTGGGTGGTTATAGAATAGGAGCTGCCTCGTATGGGCCAATAGGCCTTCTGCAGTTACCTTTGTTCTTATGTTCTTATGTTCTTATATATATATATATATATATATATATATATATATATATATATATATATATATATATATATATATATATATATATATATATATATATATATTAGTATATTTTGGTAGCAGTCTTTCCTGTAGACATATATTATTAAATATGACCGAAAAAGTAAGATTAATAATTCTAACACGAATTTTCTCCATCTTTCGTACATTTCTTTTCACTGTTGGAGGTAATACAAAAATCAATTCTCCAAAATTCATTTTTATTTCTGTAATTGCCTCGATTCTTTCCTCCTTCCGAGGCAATTACAGAAGCACCATTCTGTCCCCCGAGCTCAAAGCGGCAGCCAAAAGCCTTCGTGAAAACAAGGAGATAGTTGTCAGAAGAGGTGACAAGTCGCCAATATACGTCATTCTTAAAAAAGACGAATATCTGGCGAAAATGAACCTCATACTCTCTGACCAAACAAAATTCCAAAGGGTAACGAAGGACACTACAGCCGAATTGAAAGCAAAAGTCAACAGACTAATCGAAACTGTGAACGCCAAAAAATCAGGACTCCACCTGCCAAAGATTATTGGGGAATATAAACCTGGATATGCGTATGCAAATGTCAAGACACACAAGCCTGGAAACCCACTTCGGCCAATCATTAGCCAGATACCCACACCCACGTACAGACTAGCGAAGCGACTCAACGGCTTGCTGACTCCTTATGTCCCTTGCGCCTTCAGCCTGAAGTCGCCAAAGGAATTTGTTGACTTACTGCGGGGCACAGGGGCCACAGGAATAAGAGCCTCGTTGGACGTAGAATCGCTGTTCACTAACGTACCAGTGGACGAGACAATCAGGATGATAGCCGACAGAGTGTATCGTGATCCAGCCTGTACTCCTCTTGACATGCCAGAAAATATCCTAAGGAAACTACTCCAAGCCTGTACTAAAGAGGCACCCTTCTTGAGCCCGGATGGGCACATGTATAAGCAAGTAGATGGGGTCGCCATGGGTTCTCCCCTAGGTGTCCTGTTTGCAAACTTCTACATGGGTACCATCGAGCAAAAAGTCATAGTCGACATGAACATGAAACCGGCCATATACTGCAGGTATGTTGACGACATTTTTACACAGGTACCTGATGTCAGACATCTGCAGGAGTTGAAGGAGGCATTTGAGCGGAGTTCCGTGCTGCGTTTCACTTACAAGATGGAAAAGGATGGGAAGCTGCCCTTTCTAGATGTAACAGTCATGGAAAAGAGCGGAGGTTTCCACACTGCAGTCTACACTAAGGAAACGAACATAGGAATGTTCCTAAATGCCAACAGCGACTGCCCATATAGGTACAAAGGAGTGTTGATAACGCATATGTCGACCGTGCTCTCAGCCACAGCTCAGAATGGAAGCAAGTCGACGAAGAACTCTGTAGGGTAAGGCAGGTCCTAGTCAACAACGGCTTCTCCAATGGTTTCGTCGAAGACATCATAAGAAGGAAAGTGAAACGCCATGCAACCTCTGAAGAGACAACCAACACAACACCTATACCCCCTATTAGACTATTTTACAGGAACTTCTTTTCCACAGCTCATAAAACGGAGGAAAGGGTCCTGAAAGATATTGTTAATAGAAACGTTATCCTTACAGACAAAAATCAGAGGATACAACTGACGATTTACTATAAAACCAGAAAAACGGCCAGCCTACTCATGAGAAACTCTCCAGACACAAAACAGAACGCTTTAAAAGAGACTAACGTCGTCTATGCCTTCAAATGCCCTCTTGGGGACTGTAAGCTCCAAAAAACCCAGTATATAGGCAAGAAAACAACATCTCTTTCTAGGCGTTTAACGATGCATAAGCAACAAAGCTCCATTAAGGAACATATAATCTCTTCCCACAACCAAACCATCGCCAGAGAAATCCTAGTAAACAACACAGAAATCATCGATAGATACAGCGACAGCAGGCGGCTTGACGTTTGCGAGGCACTACACATTAAAAAGTCAACACCAGCAATCAACAGCCAGTTAATGCACAACTATATTCTACCCACCTCAAGACTCCGCTCCAATATAGAAGCATCAAGAAATATGGACCAATAGGCTTTCTACAATCACTTCCATTCAATACCCATTGTTTCGTGTTCTGTCTTGTGTTGATGAAATTAATACCCTATTAATGCCACCTCACCCCATCCACCTCACTCAAATGTAGATATAAACAAATCGGAGATGTGTAAGTTCTATTCAGTTGTGTATGTGTAAACTAAAGTCTTTGAAAATGTAATAAGTTTTACGAAGCGCACTCAAGTGTCGCGTCAGACTAGAAATAAAAATGAATTTTGAAGAATTGATTTTTGAATTACCACCAACAGTGAAAAGAAATGTATGAAAGATAAATGTATATATATATATATATATATATATATATATATATATATATATATATATATATATATATATATATATATATATATATATATATATATATATATATATATATATATATATATATATATATATCTATATATATACATATATATATATATATATATATATATATATAGGTCATATATATATATATATACATATATATATATATATATATATATATATATATATATATATATATATATATATATATACATATATATATATATATATACATATATATATATACATATATATATATATATATATATATATATATATATATATATATATATATGTATATATATTGTGATGATAATCTCTTTCAAGAGAGATTGAGCCTGCTCTTGCCTACTTAAAGTTACATCAAGTTAACAAGTATAAGATGCTACATTCAAGATACGTCACCGGTAGCACAAAACGTTCTGACCAGGAGGCAAAACGAACCCAAGAACCCCCCTACTCCACACATCCTCCACGCCGGCTCGTCGTCAACCAGCAAACTACCCATCTCAGCCAGCCTGCTCCTGATTGGTGACTTGCCGACCGCGCTCCTGCACCCTGCACCTCAGCACCATCTACATGAGTCGACGTCTGAGCCTGACCAGCCATCAACTTCAGAATATTCTTTGTGCTCTTTGAGTTGACATCTCTCTCTGGCATACTAAGCTCTCTGGCTTTCGTATACTAAGGGAGGTCTCAGCTAAAGCCAATATTCTCAGCACCATTTCTCCATTAAAATATTTAATCTATTGTGTTTTTGCATTTATCTTTGTCATTTTATTGCACCAGTCATTTACCTGAGATTTGTCTTTATTTTCATTTATGTTTAAAGTAAATGTATTAAAGTTTCATTGTTCATACTCTGTGTTTTACGTGTTCCTCCCTCTAACTTACCACAGACAAAAGGCAAGCAGTCTATCTTTTTTTTGTAAGTGTGACCAGGCATTGACACCTGCCATTGGAGGACTGCCGAACATCTACACTCCAACACTTTCCCGTCACATTTAATGGGGGCCTGTCCAGGATGCTTCACTCAGGTACTAGTACCAGAACGTCAATTTTTGGTAAGTGTACTTCGCTTTGCTAAAGTTGCTTTTCAATATTATCATTATTTTTATATTTATATGGTGTTGTGTGTATTGTGCATTCCGAGAGTAGCATATGGTGAGTGTGGGATAACTTTGGATTACATGGTGACTGTAGGCCTCAGTCATTCTCTTAATTGGTCATCTCTCCCTCCGTGTTATTACTCGTGTTTACCACCTTTTGTCCCTAGGATATTTCTCACATTATCGGCAGATCATCATTGTGGTACCCTGGTACTTTGGTTTGTCTTCGGGTCAAAGAACCCTATCTTCTGTAATCCGACTGAAGGAGGATACAGAGGGCCATAGATCCTCTAGCACGGACTACGTTGCTGAGTTGGGTCCTCAGCAGCAGTTCTCGTCACCAGTTGACACTCGCACCCCTACACATCGATCACAGATGATGATATTTACTTAGGTAGGGAATTAGCTTTCTTTTTTACAGAGCACAAAGTTCGCTAATTCTGTAAGTATCTTATTCATTTAGGGGGAAACCCTTGCCTATGTCCTATAGAGACTTGGCAAGGTATGCATACATTCTTGGACAACCTAATTCACTTCTGGAGCAATTAAATGTTTCATTTGTTTTAGAAACTCAGTTTCACTTATTTAGTCGGATTTTCTTGCCCTTTTTCTCTTACATTGAGTACCGGGTACAAGATTTCCTGCGATTTTGATTGACTAATCATTTACCATCCTATAATTAACGTTAATTGTTAAAGATTAAAATTCCACAGGATAGTTACTAGTTGCCACGTTATCCTGTTTCTGACATTTACCATATCACAACTATATTCGTTGTACACTTATATGCTATCATTCACCATGTTTCGTCTCCAAGCTTTCCGTAACGATGCAGCAGGTGAAATAGGGACCTTATGTCGTGCCAAGAGGACTGAATTACAAACTCTTGCAAACGAGTATCAACTAGATGTTCCCCATGGAGCCAATAAAAATGAATTTCATAACTTAATTATGGATCACCTCTTAGATGAAGGGACAATTGACTCTGAAACTCACGAAACTTATTCAATTGCAGATAAACATGATTTGGCAACTATGAAACTCAAAATAGAACTTGCAAAACTTGAGAGGGAGCAACAGCAAGCAGCTCTCCAAATGAAGGAAAGAGAGGCTGCAATCAAGAGAGAAGAACAAGAACGAGAGGCGGACCTAAAAGAACGAGAGTTGGCCCTCAAGGAATGTGAGACTACAATGCTCCGTGAGCGTGAGCGAGTACAGCTTGAAGCAAAACAACGCCACCTGGAGATACAACGCGAGCATGAAAAACAGCAAGCGGATATGGTTATAGAATGTCGTCAGCGAGAACTCACGTTGGAAACTACACACCACACTCAACGCCAACAAGCTACCGCTAGTCTTCCAGTAAGTTTCAATATATCCCATGCAAGTAAGTTAATGCCACCATTCGTTGAGACAGAGATTGATGTCTTTTTTACCACCTTTGAGAAACTAGCTAATAAACTTAGCTGGCCTGCTGACCAATGGTCTACCCTTCTCAGAGTGCATCTTGCAGGTAGAGCTGCAATTACTCTCAGTACCTTAGCGTCTGAGAATGACTACCAGACCCTGAAGCAAGCAGTGTTGGAAGCCTACCTTCTCTCCACCGAAAGCTACAGACGAAAATTCCGTGATCATCTTAAGGCAAGTACCACCACCTTTCTAGAATTTGCCAATACCAAGAAAATATATTTTATGAAATGGCTGGAAGCAGCACATGTCTCTACATTTGCAGAACTCGTCAACCTCATGCTAGTTGAGGAATTCTTGAGACGTGTTCCCCCTTCCGTCCGTTTATATCTAGCAGATAAAGAAGAAACTGACTACATCAAATGTGCGAAGTCGGCTGACACCTACAGCCTCATCCACCGGCTGATACCATCACCACCTCCCAGTAAGAAGTCTTGGTACAGTTACAATAAAGTGAATACAGAGGAAGTGAGCTCACAGTTGTATTGTAAGAATTGCAAACTCTATGGACAAACCATAGATAGATGTGTGAAGGCTCAATACAAAGGAACCACCGAATCACAAAAACCCAAACCAACTCCTCCTAAGTCCGGTAAGCCTGTGATGAATGTTGGTGTTCATGTTAATGATCTTTCTCTTTTCAGTAAACACCTGTATCTTGGAACTGTCTCTGCCAACGATTCAAATCCGGAGGGACGTTTCAAATTGAAGATCTTGAGGGACACAGCGGCTCTTCAGTCCATTATGATGAAATCGGCTGTGCCTAACGTCACCTACACCGGGGAAACCGTCCTTATCACTGACCTCACTGCTACCACTCCATATCCACTCGCCAGAGTCCACCTGGATAGTTCCTTCGTGACCGGTGAAGTCCAAGTCGCCATCAGGGAAAAGCCTTTTCCCATGCCTGGAGTGCAACTTCTCCTGGGCAACGACTTGGCAGAAGATCTGCAACTGTCCAACCTTATCATCACGGACAAACCCCAGGTGTGTACTTCTGTAATGGATAATCCCATCTTTGAATATGTTCCAGCAGAGGTTCAAGAAAGTGATAAAGTTTTTCCTCTGGTTTTGGTGACCACCCATGCACAAGCTGCACGACCGCAACCAGCTGACTACTGCTACCGCTGTCCCTCAAGACCCTCAGAATCTACCTCCAAATCTTACCAAGTTGGAGTTCCGTAAGTTACAGAGGGAAGATCAATCATTAACACCATTGTTCTTCCAGGCTGAGACTCAACCTGACAGTATCCCTGGGTTCTTCCTAGAGAATGAGTTGCTCTACCGCAGATACAGACCCAGCAAGCTGAAGGAGGATGACGATTGGGCCAGTGTCGAACAACTAGTGATTCCCACCAGCATACGGCCCGATATTCTACACCTGGCCCACGGAGCTCTTTCTCACTATGGTTTTAACAAAACCTACCACGGAATCAGACAAGACTACTACTGGCCAGGTATGGTAAAAGACGTTAAAAAGTACGTACAACAGTTTCATACATGTCAGATGCCAGGTAAACCTAACATCTCTATTCCCCAGGCTCCACTAAAACCCATCCAGGTGCCTGCAGAACCTTTCCACAGGCTCATCATAGACTGTGTTGGTCCTTTACCCCGGACCAGTTCTGGCAACGCATATATATTAACTATCATGTGTCCTACCACCAGATTCCCCATAGCAGGTTCAGTAAAGAACATTACGGCTGCTACTGTGGTGAAACACCTATTGAAGATCTTCACCCAGTATGGATTTCCAAGAGAGGTTCAAAGCGATGTGGCACCAACTTCACCAGTGATCTCTTCAAGAAGACACTGGAGGAGTTCAACATCACACAGGTACTGTCTAGCCCCTATCATCCTGCTTCACAGGGTTCTCTTGAACGTTGTCATCAGACTATTAAAGCACTCCTAAAAAAGTTCTGCAATAACACCTTGAAGGACTGGGATAAGCAACTTGATCTCATTATGTGCATTTTCAGAAGTCTCCCCAATGAGTCTCTAGGAGTATCTCCTTATGAGATGCTCTACGGACGTAAGTGCCGTACTCCTCTCAAGGCTTTCAAAGACTCTCTACGAAATGCCACCTTCAGTGACCCTCAGAATGTGCCCCAGTTTCTTCAAAACTTAAAACACATTCTAGAGAGAGTACGTAAATTTGCTAATGACAATCTATTGAAAGCACAGGAGAGGATGAAGACTCATTTTGACCAAAGCAGCAAATTAAGGAAATTTAAACCAGGAGACTTCGTGTTGGCATATTTTCCTATCCCAGGTTCTCCATTGGAAAACAAGTTTTCAGGACCCTACCGCATTAAGGAGTGCAGGAACAACAACACCTACGTTCTTGAGACTCCTGATAGGCGGTGGAAGACCCAACTGTGCCACGTCAACCTCCTGAAGCAGTATCAAGGTATTCCCCCAACTGTGTTGGCATCAGTCTCTACATTTAAAGGTCCATACCTCCACAGTGAAACCTTCCCTGCTTCTTCCGAAAGCACTAACACTGAGTCGGTGCTATCCAAATCGGAAATCCTACCTGATCTTCATCTCAATTTACAGGACTATAATAGTGCTCCTTTGCCATGTTCTAATCCTATTCTCGCCTCGCCAGATATCACCAAGCCTTTCATCCTCCATGTCGACGCCAGTGGTACCGGCATCGGGGATGACCTGATGCAACAACGAGGCGAGGAGATTCTACCTGTTAGCTACTACAGCTACAAGGAACTACAGCACGATCGAAAGGGAGCTACTCATCGTCCTGAACTTGCAGCACTTCGAACCATACCTGCAAAGTGCTCGGTCTACCACCATCTACACGGACCACAATCCCCTACGCTTCCTGCAGTGAGCCTAATTCAACAATCGACGGCTTCTACGATGGGCTTAATATCTGCAGAATTTCAACCTGGAGATCTCTACATCAAGGGGTCTGACAACATCATAGCAGACGCCCTCTCCAGAGTCTATGAGGTAGAGGCTGCTCCACCTACCACTCTACCTCCTGAAGACGTAACTTCACCCGGAACCGCAGGCTTCGGGGGAGAGTTGTGACGATAATCTCTTTCATGAGAGATTGAGCCTGCTCTTCCCTACTTAAAGTTAACAAGTATAAGATGCTACATTCAAGATACGTCACTGGTAGCACAAAACGTTTTGACCAGGAAGCAAAACGTACCCAAGAATCCCCCTACTCCACACACTCTCCACGCCGGCTCATCGTCAACCAGCAAACTACCCATCCCAGCCAGCCTGCTCCTGATTGGTGACTTGCCGACCGCGCACCTGCATCCTGCACCTGATGAATGGCTTCCTGAACCTGGCAGGAATTAACCTCACTAAGGACCAAGTCACTCTCCTAAATCTGGGTATAAACTGTCACGTTATGTCCAGACTGAGTGTGATGGCCCGGAAAGTGGAGTTAGAAATTCTGTTGGACGACATATTCGACCTCGAGACACAACTCCAAAGGAATTTTTTGACTTACTGCGGGGCACACGGGCCACAGGGATAAGAGCCTCGTTGGACGTCGAATCACTGTTTACCAACGTACCTGTGGACGAGACAATCGGGATGATAGCCGACAGAGTGTATCGTGATCCGGCCTGTACTCCTCTTGACATACCAGAAAATATTCTAAGGAAACTACTCCAAGCTTGTACTAAAGAGGCACCCTTCTTGAGCCCGGATGGGCACATGTATAAGCAAGTAGATGGGATCGGCATGGGTTCTCCCCTAGGTGTCCTGTTTGCAAACTTCTACATGGGTACCATCGAGCAAAAAGTCTTAGTCGACATGAACTTGAAACCGGCCATATACTGCAGGTATGTTGACGACATTTTTACACAGGTACCTGATGTCAGACATCTGCAGGAGCTGAAGGAGGCATTTGAGCAGAGTTCCGTGCTGCGTTTCACTTACGAGATGGAAAAGGATGGGAAGCTGCCCTTTCTAGATGTAACAGTCATGGAAAAGAGCGGAGGTTTCCACACTGCAGTCTACACTCGGGGTGAGCTGACGGTAGGTACCCCTCTCTAGGTCATCAATAAGGTGTACAGAGTGACTTAAAATACCTAATTTAAAGTAGGTCTCAATATCTCAAATATACAACTCCGTGGCTCACTTGGGTGGGGCTTGACACATGATACCCTGGTGACCGCTCACCATCTCACCCCACACCTTCCCACGCCTTACACTGCCCCAAGACACCCCCCTACCCCTTCCCCTATACACAAACACCCCCGCGCCCAACACACACACACACACACACACACACACACACACACGCACACGCGCACACACGCACACACACACACACACACACGCACACGCACGCACAAAAAGACACACACGGACACACACACACGCACACACACACGCACATACAGACACACACACAGACACACACACACACACACACACACACACACACACACACACACACACACACACACACACAGGTCAAGCGGGATGGTAAGACAACAGAATGAAGCTGGAGGAGAGGGACTGGACGAGTCATTCATGGAGATGATTGCTAAGGCATGGAAGGAAGTCAGTGGGGAATTGAAGGACCTGAGGGAAACTATATGTAAGCTGCAGATAGAACTAAGTGCAGCACAAGAGGAGATAAAAAGCCTAAAAACAGGCCCTCCTCAGACTCTGGGCCAGGGGACCAACCCCCAGGTGCCAGGAGATGTAGCTATGGCAGGGACCCCTACAATTGGCCCAACCTTTGCTGAAATGCTCAAGAGCCCAGGAGCAATGTCCACAGTCAAGGATGTTGTAATGAAAGCAGTAACCTCACAGGAGGCAGCTAGATGCACAAGCCAGCTAATGGAAAGGAAAAGAGCTGTAGTAGTGGTAGGTGTCGAGGAACAAGAGGGCTCCACAAGGGAGGAAACGAGGACTAAAGACAAAGCTGCAGTGGCAGGGATATTAAAGGAGATAGGAATGGAAGGGGCTGAACGAGACATAGAACAGTTTTTCCGGATTGGCCAGTACAACAGAGACAAAAAAAGATTGATCAAGGTAGTATTCAAGAGCGAGGACATCAAAGAGGACATTCTAGTAAGGAAGAACAAACTGAGGCATGCAAGGAACTACAAAGAGGTATATGTTCAGAGGGACATGACCAGAGACGAGATAGTAAGGGCAGCAGATGCAAGGAAAAGGCGCAAGGAGAGGGAAGAGAGCCAGGGAACCTCAGCCTCCAATCCAGCAATCCCAGAGGGGAGTGGGGAACCCCAATCCAGCAACCCAGGAACCCCAGGGGGGAATGCAACACCCCAGTCCACCACCCAATAGGGCCCTCTCTACCCCCCAGCACAAACCCTTCCTTGCCCCTGCATAATGCCCATCATGAAACCCAAATCCTCCCCCTCCCCTTACCCCAAGTAGCCCCTGCTTTCCCAACCCCTGGTCTTCTCCCTGCCCCAAGCAGGCCTGAGCAAGACCAAAGCCCTCTATCCCCCACTCCACCTCCCTCCAAACCCCTGTCAACTACACCGCAGGAGGGCGTGCCCTCTCCCCAAGCAATCCCTGCTCCCTCACCCCCAGGACTTCTTCCTGACCCAAGCAGGCCTGAGGAAGACCTAAGCCCTCCACCCCCCACCCCACCTCCCCCTGAACCCCTGGCAACTACCTCACAGGAGGAGGAGCCTACCCAAGTAGCAAGGACCATAGAACAACCTCCTACACTTGTAGGGAGTGTGGGTGAAATTGGATATAAGAAAGTGAGCTTCAAGGTAATGTACTCAAACATTGATGGGATTACCAATAAAGCAAGTGAACTGGCAGAAAGGGTGCAAGAAGAAAACCCTGATGTAATAGGACTAACAGAAACAAAATTGTCAGGAGTCATAACAGATGCTGTGTTTCCAAAGGACTACTATATAGTAAGGAAAGAGAGGGAAGGGAGAGGAGGTGGAGGAGTGGCCCTGCTGATAAGGAAGGACTGGAGTTTTGATGAGATGGAAATTCCGGGCTGTGAAGGATTCAGAGATTACATAACAGGAACTATAACAATGGGTGGACCTAAGATAATAGTGACAGTCATTTACAACCCTCCCCTAAATGACAGAAGACCTAGACAGGAGTTTGATAGGAACAACATGGCAACTATTAATATAATAGAGAGAGCAGCTTCAGTTGCCTGCAGGAATGGCTCAAGACTCTTAATCATGGGTGATTTCAACCATGGAAAGA
Organism: Procambarus clarkii; assembly: GCF_040958095.1. Lineage (NCBI taxonomy): Eukaryota > Metazoa > Arthropoda > Malacostraca > Decapoda > Cambaridae > Procambarus > Procambarus clarkii. The sequence continues at coordinate 1,634,222 of NC_091157.1, forward strand.
TAGACTGGGAGAATGGGGACCCACATGGTGGTGCAGATACGTGGCGAGCTAAACTCTTGGAAGTGGCAACAAGGAATTTTCTGAGCCAGCATGTCAAGGAACCCACAAGAATGAGAGGCAATGATGAACCAGCTAGACTCGACTTAATATTCACCCTAAATGAGTCAGAAATAAGGGAAGTCAAAGTTGAAGCCCCCATAGGAATGAGTGACCACAGTGTACTGACCTTTGAGTACTTGGTGGAGGTAGGGATAACCTATCCAAGGATGGGAGTGGAGGGGAAAAGACTGAATTACCGAAGAGGAAAATATGACGAGATGAGGAACTTCCTAATGGGAATACCATGGGAAACAGAACTTAGAGACAAGAATGTGCAGGTCATGATGGATATTGTCACCCAAAAGTGCCAGGAAGCTGCAGACAGGTTTATCCCCGTCCAAAAGGAGAAAAACGAAAAACAACAGAAAAACCCATGGTTCAACCAGGAATGTAAGGTAGCGAAACAACTGAGTAAAAGAACATGGAGAAACTACAGAAATAACAGAACACCAGAGAGCAGGGAGAGGTACCAGAGGGCCAGAAATGAGTACATCAGAGTGAGGAGGGAAGCAGAGAGACAGTTTGAAAATGACATCGCGAGTAAAGCCAAGACCCAACCAAAGCTGCTCCACAGCCATATCAGGAGGAAAACAGCAGTGAAGGAACAAGTGATGAAGCTGCGGAAAGGGGAGAACAGATACACAGAGAATGACAAGGAGGTGTGTGAAGAACTCAACAAGAGATTCCAGGAGGTCTTCACAATAGAACAAGGAGAAGCCCCTGCACTAAATGAGGAGGCGGCAACCTTGGAAACCTTGGAGGAATTTGACCTCACCAGTGATGAGGTCAAAAGGTGTCTGCTGGAGCTAGATGTGACAAAGGCTGTTGGGCCTGATAGAATCTCACCATGGATACTAAAGGAAGGTGCAGAAGCACTAAGTGTGCCACTCTCTATGGTGTATAACAGGTCACTGGAAACAGGAGACTTACCAGAAAGTTGGAAGACAGCTAACGTGGTCCCAATATACAAAAAGGGTGACAGGCAAGAGGCACTGAATTACAGGCCAGTTTCCTTAACTTGTATACCATGCAAGGTGCTGGAGAAGATCGTGAGGAAAAGGCTCGTAGAGCATCTGGAGGGAAATAACCTTGTAACGCACCACCAACATGGGTTCAGAGATGGTAAATCGTGCCTCACAGGGTTAATAGAATTTTATGACCAGGCAACGAAAATTAGGCAGGAAAGAGAAGGGTGGGCCGACTGCATTTTCCTGGATTGCCAAAAAGCCTTCGACACAGTACCCCATAAAAGGCTGTTAAAAAAGTTGGAGCAACAGGCAGGAGTAAAAGGGAAGGTGCTCCAGTGGATAAGGGAGTACTTAAGCAACAGGAAACAGCGAGTAACGGTGAGGGGGAAGACATCAGAGTGGCGAGATGTCACCAGCGGAGTCCCACAGGGCTCAGTACTTGGACCCATCCTGTTTCTAATATATGTGAACGATCTTCCAGAGGGTATAGACTCATTCCTCTCGATGTTTGCTGATGATGCAAAAATTATGAGAAGAATCAAGACGGATGAAGATAGACAGAGACTACAGGATGACCTGGATAAACTGGAGGAATGGTCTAGAAAATGGCTGCTGAAGTTCAACTCTGGAAAGTGTAAGGTGATGAAATTAGGCGAAGGGAGCAGGAGGCTGAACACAAGGTATCATCTGGGAGGGGAAATCCTGCAAGAATCAAATAGAGAGAAGGATCTGGGGGTTGATATCACACCGAACCTGTCCCCAGAGGCCCACATCAAAAGAATATCATCAGCGGCATATGCTAGACTGGCCAACATAAGAACTGCCTTCAGAAACTTGTGTAAGGAATCTTTCAGAACCCTGTATACCACTTATGTAAGACCAATCCTGGAGTATGCAGCTCCAGCCTGGAGTCCATACCTAGTTAAACACAAGACAAAGTTAGAGAAGATTCAGCGGTATGCCACCAGGCTCGTCCCGGAACTGAGAGGATTGAGCTACGAGGAAAGGCTAAAGGAGCTGAACCTCACATCCCTGGAAAACAGAAGAGTAAGGGGAGACATGATAACCACCTACAAAATTCTCAGGGGAATTGACAGGGTGGACAAAGACAAACTCTTCAGCACGGGTGGGACACGAACAAGGGGACACAGGTGGAAACTTAGTACCCAGATGAGCCACAGAGACGTTAGAAAGAATTTTTTCAGTGTCAGAGTAGTTAATAAATGGAATGCACTAGGAAGTGATGTGGTGGAGGCTGACTCCATACACAGTTTCAAATGTAGATATGATAGAGCCCAGTAGGCTCAGGAACCTGTACACCAGTTGATTGACAGTTGAGAGGCGGGACCAAAGAGCCAAAGCTCAACCCCCGCAAGCACAATTAGGTGAGTACTAAGGAAACGAACATAGGAATGTGCCTAAATGCCAACAGCGACTGCCCAGAGAGGCACAAGAGGAGTGTTGTTAACGCCTATGTCGACTGTGCTCTCAGCCACAGCTCAGAATGGAAGCAAGTCGACGAAGAACTCTGTAGGGTAAGGCAGGTCCTAGTCAACAACGGCTTCTCCAATGGTTTCGTCGAAGACATCATAAGAAGGAAAGTGAAACGCCATGCAACCTCTGAAGAGACAACTAACACAACACCTATACCCCCTATTAGACTATTTTACAGGAACTTCTTTTCCACAGCTCATAAAACGGAGGAAAGGGTCCTGAAAGATATTGTTAATAGAAACGTTATCCCTACAGACAAAAATCAGAGGATACAACTGACGATTTACTATAAAACCAGAAAAACGGCCAGCCTACTCATGAGAAACTCTCCAGACACAAAGCAGAACGCTTTAAAAGAGACCAACGTCGTCTATGCCTTCAAATGCCCTCTTGGGGACTGTAAGCTCCAAAAAACCCAGTATATAGGCAAGACAACAACATCTCTTTCTGGGCGTTTAACGATGCATAAGCAACAGGGCTCCATTAAGGAACATATAATCTCTTCCCACAACCAAACCATCGCCAGAGAAATCCTAGTAAACAACACAGAAATCATCGATAGATACAGCGATAGCAGGCGGCTTGACGTCTGCGAGGCACTACACGTCAAGAAGTCAACACTAGCAATCAACAGCCAATTAATGCACAACTATATTCTACCCACCTCAAGACTCCGTTCCAATATAGAAGCATCAAGAAATATGGACCAATAGGCTTTCTACAATCACTTCCATTCAATACCCATTGTTTCGTGTTCTGTCTTGTGTTTAGGAATTTAATACCCTATTAATACCACCTCACCCCATCCACCTCACTCATATGTAGATATAAACAAATTGAAGATGTATAAGTTCTATTCAGTTGTGTATGTGTAAACTAAAGTCTTTGAAAATGTAATAAGTTTTACGAAACGCGCTCAAGTGTCGCGTCAGACTAGAAATAAAAATGAATTTTGGAGAATTGATTTTTGAATTACCACAAACAGTGAAAAGAAACGTTCGAAAGATCGAGAAAATTCGTGTTAGAATTATTAATCTTACTTTTCGGTCATATTTAATAATATATGTCTACAGGAAAGACTGCTACCAAAATATACTAATATATATATATATATATATATATATATATATATATATATATATATATATATATATATATATATATATTCATCTATGCAGCCATTTATCCTTCAATCTATATATCCATCAAGTTTTCTATATATTCATCTATTTTTCTATCCATCAAGTTTTCTTTCTATCCATCTATTTTTCTATCCATCCATCTATTCATCTCTCTATCAATCCATTTACCTGTCCATCAATCTACTCATCTGTCTATCCATCCATTTATTCCTCCATCCAACGACTCATCTGTCTTCATATCTATCCATCCACTAATCTATCTATCTATTTATTACACAGAAATTAATCACACTATCGAGATGTATCAATGAGAAAATGCATAACAGCCGTGACGAGGGTTCGAACCAATGTGCTGGGTGTTCCCAGGCCTACACTGTAGACGACTAGGCAACGACATGATCAAAATGATTGCAACATGGAGTACTAATGCACCATGTACGATTCTTAAGGCTTCCACTGAAGCCAAACCAGGGTTTTCACACACTTCTCCCATTCACTCTGGCTCTGTCATCTCGGAATGTTCTACCTCTGATTCTCTTCCTTCAATACACATTGAGCGTGTGCCTGAGAACACGAGCATATAGGTTCAAACCCTCATCACGGCTCCTACGGATTATCTATTCATTCATCTGCCTATTGGTCTATCTATTCCCTGTCTGTCTCATTCTCTTCCTCTATCTTTGTCTCTGCCTCTCTCTCTCTCTCTCTCTCATTCTATCTGTCTCTAGCTGTGATTCTGTTTCTGAGTTTCTGTGTGTGAGAGAGTGCTCTCTCAGGGCACTAAGTCTTTGCTTGATGTTATTGATGTTGAGCTTGCAAGAGTTAACTCCGTTATTTAGTACCTAAAGTTTATCAAGTTGGTTATCATTGGACTCGGTACAGCGAGATGAGTACAGGGAGGACAATAGTTGCGGCAAGGGTCAGCTGCAGTCGATAATGCAGAAGTCTGTTACAAGGGGAGACATACTACTCAACCAGTGGAGAAAATATTGCTGTACTCACCTAGTTGTACTCACGTAGTTGTGCTTCCGGGGAGAGAGCTCTGGCTCTTTGGTCCCGCCTCTCAATCGTCAATCAACAGGTGTACAGGTTCCTGAGCCTATTGGGCTCTATCATATCTACACTTGAAACTGTGTATGGAGTCAGCCTCCACCACATTGCTTCCTAATTCATTCCATTTGTCGACTCGCTCACGCATGCGCACTAGCACGTAATGTTGGAACTCTGTCAAGACCTTATATCGTTCGTCCAACTTCCCGAGATAATGGAGACAAGGTTTATTATAAATTATACGATGTTAAGTTATCTTACATGACAACAAATATGTTCTCGCTGTGCAAAAAATTTAAATGAATCCGTGTTCATATGGGCGAGAATATAAAGAGTAGAAATTCGTTATTCAAGTATTCACTGGAATAACAGGATTTAGCTGTATTGAATATTTGCAGCAAATAATAATATATGGATTAATCGACTATAAATCTATGATTAGCTAATACTGTGGGATATCTGGGGCTTGACTCAATTATTTAATTATTTAATTAATCAAATTTATAACGAAGGACCACCCACTTTTGAGAAAAGAGGGAAACTAATAAAAAGTGATCATTAGAAACACAAGGAAGAACCAGCGTCTATGGATAAATATTAGAAAGAATAATCACTTGAATGCGTCAGATTATATTAAGTTATTATATCTAGATTATATCTAGAATGGACTGTATGGTTAATTAACTAAAGTCAGAGCCTCAAACACCTACATTGGGGGGGGCATTGCTAGAACTTCATATACGTCTAGGAACTAGTGTGGTTCGTGCACCAGTTCAATGTTGAATAAAGAACATTGTGACCAAATTATTATAGAATCAATAGGTAAATACAAATAGAAAATATTAATGATTGTTAGAATTAGAGAGCTATCATCTAAGTAAACACATCCATCTCCAGTTCACATGACAAGCATTCAATATGATAATATCATGGATATGTAGAATAAATTGGGGCAATTATATGTGTACAAAAAGTCTTAGCTTTAAGACGATTTCTATGACATCGTTCGTGACTCGTCCTCGTGATCTCAGGATCTCCATATAGAAGCCCTTAGAGGTGACTAACATGAATGTAGTTAACGGCTCATTGACTCTTTTAATTTAAAGGATATTATGTAGCATTGAACTAGGCTACTTAAGTCTCAATATTTATGAAAATAGAAATAAAGATTAGTGCGGTACTAACATTGGATTTTTAGTCGTCTTGCGATGTAACGACAGACTGCCCACGAAATATACAATCTCTAATGATGCATCAAGAAAGAAATTTATACTTATCGATGAGTGCAGTGTATGCTGAAGTCTGCCGGTATTGCGTCTCAATCTCAAACTTCCACAATGTTGTACACGTGGTTGAGAGTTTGGCTTGAATATCGAGGCGTTATTATTTGACAGAGCACTGTAGATCACGTGGAAGAATAATTATTCATTCTAAGCTGAGTATCAGTGTAATTCTTGCTGATAATCCCAACGTCACGTGTCTCAGACTCTGACGCCGCGACTTTCCTGACAAAGTACGGGCGTTCGCTGCTCACTCCGCAACACGAGCCCACCACCACACACATCGGCGTCTCCTCCCTCAACCCGCGTCACGCATTCACCACAGAAATTATTTATCACGAATAATACTATTTCGCGCAATTGTGGTTGAAATACTTTAATAAAGACTGGGTTGTGATTCTAGGGATTTAAATATTATTGCTTTCTCGTCTTATGGTGGTAAACGAGAAATGGAGAAGATTATAGTTTTCTCCATGGCATTCACGCGTGACAGAAAAACTAATACTTGACAACAATTGTAACTAAAAACTCTCGATTTAGAATTATTTGGGAGTTATGTTATCTGTAAATAATTATCACATGGAATACTGATGATTTTAGACAACCACATTCAATTTTCTAACACACTGGCAATAAATGTGTTTAACTAGATACAATCTGATGCAATACTGATGCTTGGTTTCGTAAGAATTCCAGCATCCATATGTAGATATAATGATTAGTTTATGTAAACATTACTGTTAGTAAGTTTTAGTGACTACTGTAGTTAGTATATAATAATACTGATTTATTATAATACAATAGTATTGTATTAGTGTTGGAAATTTCCGACATAACTCCGGGGGGAGATTTCTCGGGTCGCAGTGCAATGTTGAGTACTGACATACCTATCCCGAAGTTAGTATTGATGTTAGTATGTTAGTACACACATAACGGATGACCCGTAATTGTCAAGGACATACAAGAAACTTAAGTCTTGCAAAGAAATTCATGTTGAATGGAACATGTTATTGTGAATCATCTAAAGTTAATGACTAATAAAGCCTACAATAAACTCTGGGACTGGTGTCGCTATGACATGTAATGTTTATGTTACTAAGTCTTAAAGTCTTGTATACTCTCAGATACTCTAGACGAAATAATGTTATTGTTAATAGCCTATACAACAAATTAAGAATGAAATCATACAATTTAAAGTAACTGAGAATCCACTGTGATGAGAATGTTCTGGGTCATTGTGATTTGTTACTTGGCCTCACAACACAGTATCATCATGATTACCTAAATTGGATAGGAAATTATTTGCTCTTGGTCAGAGCTATAATAGGCTTGTAGTTTCCGTTTGCATTGTTGAGCAGCTGCCTAGTGGAAACATGTATTAAATATTGAAATATTAAATGATTAAGGTATCGGTAATCAGGAACTCCCTAAAGCTTACAATAAACTCAACAACTAGGGTCGCAGTGACATGTAATGGTGTATTACGTAGTTGCTGAATTGTAGGCAAACTCAGAAAAGTTCCTAAGAACTGATAACATTATTGTAAAAATTGTATTCTACATTATTATACAGTAAAGTATTATTGGGTCATTCAAGATGAAGGCGACTATGATACTACAGTGAGGTTACTGTCTAGGGTCGCTGTGACTTGTAACTATTGAGTTACTAGACAATAACATCACGCAGCATCATGATCACCCCAAAATCAAATGAGGAAATTTGTTTTAATATGCACTGCTGTGCAGTAGTCATTCTGACTGATGGTATAACTAATTTGCTAACTAGCTAAAATAGCGTAATATTAGAGAACTGAAAAGGTTTGTTCATTAAAATCAAGAAAGATTCTGAGTCGACAGTGAGATTAGTAGCCTAGTCATTCTGACTTATGAGCTAATTGAATTGCAGCTCATAGGCTTGACACTGTAAACTTATTAATACGAAATCAACCTTTACATGAAATTGAGTTTATTAAATCAGTCTGTATAACTATAGTCAACTGTAATTAATTGTGAGTACAGACTAGGCTAGTACTCAGTTGACACTAACTAAAGTCCCTAAACCTACCTAAATAAATGGTTTAAATTTCTAACCTACCTAAGTAGAGGACTAAGCTAATTGTGATAACTCCCTAATTCTTAGTGAAGTTACTCTATTTATTTATTTATTTATGCATATACATGAATGTACATTGGGAATGTGAGGATACATAATATGGTAATTACAGTCTTGTAAAGCCACTAGTACGCGCAGCGTTTCGGGCATGTCCTTAATCTAAGGTTTGCTCTAGCTAAATGGTGAGCAAAAATGTACTCAAATTAACATTGGGAGCTGTATTGAGCTCGTGAACAGGTTGAGCTATATTGAGCTCGTTAACAAAGTGAGCTATATTGAGCTCGTTAACTTTGAGAGATATATTGTGCTCATTAACAGTTAACAGAGTGAGCAATATTGAGCTCGTTAACAGGGCGAGCTATATTGAGCTCGTTAACATGGTGAGCTATATTGAGCTCGTTAACATGGGGAGCTATATTGAGCTCATTAAGCATGTTAACAGGGTGAGTTATATTGAACTCGTTAACAGACTTAACAGGGTGAGCTATATTGAGCTCGTTAACATGGGGAGCTATATTGAGCTCATTAAGCATGTTAACAGGGTGAGTTATATTGAGCTCGAATTAACGAGGTAGAGTATTGTAGCGTTCAATTATCATGACGAGCAATATTGAGCTCGTACTCGCATGGGGAACAATAAAGCACTCAATTATTATGTTAATTCAAAGGTGAGCTATATTGAGCTCATTAAGCATGTTAATTAACAATGCTGATGTTTAATGATAATGCATTAAACAGAGGGAAACCTAAGGTTGCTGGAAATTTAATTACTGCTACGATTAATCCTATTCAAAGATAATTTATAACATTTTCCCAACCTAAACGTTTCACGGGTTATTAGTTCTCTGTAGACTCAATTACGTATTGGTAAGTTTGCAAGTTTGTTCGTGCTGCGCTCCTACAATAATTAACCAGAAACGAAAGAAAAAACAACTCAAACAAAAATTGATGCAAGTATTTATCACTAACTCTTAGTGCAGAAAACATTGAATTAATAAGGTTTTCTTGGCAAACCTCAAGCGCAATTATTTTGGACCTTGGTCCCAATGAATTTATAATTACAGAAGTTGCTTGATGACTTCACAGTATTACTAAATTCAGGAAATGCCAGTGGCATTGAGTGCTAGATTCTCTAGCCTAACATTATTAATTACCTAGGGAGTGCTAGATTCTCTAGCCTAACATCATCAATCACCTAGGGAGACTGAGTGTGGTCAATTATTACTTGTCGAGAATAATTCTAGGTCTGCAGTGGATTCAATGGCTTAGTCACTGTAACTTGTACTTGTTTAGGTACGGACCACTGGGTTTCCACTGAGAGCTATGAAACATCTCGGCGAATACTAATTGTACTACATTCAATCTGGGTTTATTACTCAGCTGTGTTTCTCATTTTAGCTGGCTGCTGGAGAATTGATTTACTGCTGACTAATTTATTATTGTTGGCAGGCTTAGGCTTGTTCACATTCAGAACTTTACCAGTAAGTAAGTAGCCACCTGCAGATTGGAGCACATTCATGCCCAATCGTTTAACATGTCCAGTTATGAACTGGTAATAGTAGTCTGCTCCTACTAGTACATTTACATTGTTAAGGCGGTCAGACGTTTACTTGTTGTCAGCCAAATTAATTTCACGTTCCTGCAGGAAGTGGGCTGTGTACCCCAGACCCTTAATATCTAGGTCAAAAGGTATTTGATCTACAACAATGGCTTGGACAGCCTTGGCATGACTACCTAGTCGTACAAGCGGTTGAACTACTGAGTATTCATGGGTTCCTCGATTTATCATGAACCCTGACAGGTTTAATTTTACCTGTCTGATTGGTTGTAAATTGAGTGCCTCTGCCGCCTTTTGAGTAATGAAAGTTCTCTGGGAACCTTGATCAAATAGTTCACGAGTGGTGATCATGGCTCCTTTGTTCTTTACTTGAAGTTGGGCAGTAGGCAAAGTAGCATCCACTTGAGATGCTTGTGAAACTACGCTGTACACATCTCGCACCTTGCAGCACTGTACTGGTGTAGATTCTCTACCTCCTATTCTAGGATTGACATAATTTGTCCTAACTAATTTGCACAGTGCAGCATGATGCTTGCCCCTTCTACACCTATTGCAGGTGTTCAGTGGGGTGTCACAGCTATTAACATTATGTGATTTGAGACACCTAGTACATTTGTGTAACTGTTTGAGTAGTCTGGCTCTTGTGTCTCTATTAGGGTAATTGGTACATTTGTACAGAGAATGTTTTTGATTGCAAAACAAGCATATTCCCCATCCTACAGCTCGTTTAGGGGTTACCGGTTTAGGTGAAACAGTAACTGTAGGTTGTGATGGTTTTGCTGCTTGCGTTTCCTTGTTATTGATTCTCTTGCGAGTACTTGGTGTACTCTAGGGAGTCATTACTGGGCTCTTGGGAGTGCTCTTTGGACTATTAGGTCTCTTAGGAGCACCTGTGGAGTTATTGGGAGTGCTCTTTGGACTATTAGGTCTCTTTGGAGCACCTGTGGGGCTCTGGGGCCTTACTGATGAATCAGTGTTTGACTTATTGTTATCACATAGATTATTAGTACCCTTATTACCTGGTGACAGTGTCACTTTAGGAGGTCCAGGTAAGGAAACTGATGTGGGTACAGTTTCGGTGCATTCAGAAGAGGCATTAAGTGCCTGGTTTGCTGAATGATTGCTTATATTGCGCAAACCTGCAAATATATCCTGCATTGACAGGACATTACCATTCTGGTATATATATAACTTATTGAGTGTGTCACCGGACAATTTTCTTTGGATGATTATTTTAGTCATCCACTCAACAGTTGGGTGATCCACCTCTTTACTGAAGGAATTTAACAGTGACTCAAGCTGAAACTAAAGGCTTGTAAAGAGTCAACTGATTTTTCTGGTGGAGACAAATCTAGTAATTGGTGTACAAGGTTTATAACAGTCTTCTCATTGTTAGCACTTACTCTAGAAGGCTGGGGTGAGTGATTGTGACCATTACTTGTATTGCTCAAGGCTTCTGGTTTAGCCTCAGCTTTAATTACAGCTTCGGCTGCTGCTGCAGCATTAGCTTTATCATTTTCTGGTTCAGATTCACTGATTATTGCAGCTTCACTAAGAATTTCATCTGCAGCTTGTTACGAACCCGGATCCAGCGTCCGAGCACGGAGCAGTGACGACCGCGCCATCTGTGGGTCAGCTCCCGAAACCCCCTCCAAACGGACGACGACACCTGGTGAGGACGACGTGTACTGGCCACGAGGGCCAGTTTCCAGTCCTGTTCAGCGCTCAACACAGCCGCTGCTGACCTCTGGTGAGGTGGTGCTCAGACACCAGCGCCATCTATGGAGTGGATAGGTGGGCGTTTGTGTCTGAGCCTGTAAGTGAGGTGCCTTAGTGTGTCCCAGTTATTGATGACGTGTCTGCTTACAGAGTCGACCTGGGACTGCTGTGATGGAAGTTGAGAGAGTCTACCCAAGGCAGCCGTCTCCATACCTTGTGCTTTGCTGCAGCAGCTGTGAAGTCGTTCCCCGGAAGAACACTGTGGTGTTACCCTGCCAGTGGAGTGGCAGTAGAAGGATTACCCGGGACCGACTGCTGGAGACGATTATCCACTGGGGTACTGAGGACAGGAGAGTGATTTGTGGTATCACACGAGGCTCCTGTCTAGGGCGTTACCCTAATATCGCCTGTGGAGTGGCCTGACCAGCCTTGCTGATCCGGAACCTGCCAGCAGACCTGCTGGACGTGTGGTTGACGGCCTCTACGGCGGTGCCCCCAGTGGACCTGTGTTTTGGCTGACCTGTGGCCAGGGTAGGCTCAGCATTCTCAGAGGATTCGTTGTGAGGCCACGTAAGCACCGACGACTTAGCACCGAGAGCTTGATTCCAGGGTCTTCAGGAGAAGACATATGTGTACAGTGTTAATACCCCTCCCCCGTGTAATCTTTTTATATATTATTTATTGGTGGTGGTTAATATATTATATTAAGTTTTTGCCTTTATTTTCCTTCCCCTTTAAGTTACTTGCGTCACGGATCACATTCCTTGAAAGCCACTACTGGCTTGGGGTCAGATACAACTTCCTCTAACAACATCAGAGTAAGAACCCCGTTGCGTCCCGAGAGGGCCGTAACACAGCTTCACTTGTTTCTCTGGGTTCCTGTGAGGAGCTAGTTAATTCAGTAGCCTCATGCATTGAATTTATAGAATCCAGGGAACATTGAGAAGAGCTGTCTGAAAATTGATCAGACTCTGCAAACAAATTATTACGTGAAGTTGCATTAGATGAGATGTTAGAAAATGAAGGTTGAACTTCAGGTGTTGATCCAGTATAGTGATCAGTATTGATTAGAGGATTCTCCTCATCTTGAGGTAGCTCATGCATTTCATCTGAGCTGGGTGCTTGCTCGGGTGTAGGTCTACTACAAAAATGTTCTATCCACTCAGGAACATTTTGTGTCGCAAGCACTTTGTTATATTGATCTAACTTGTTTTGAATTGTATTTTCATAGCTGGCAAGATCAGATTCTATCAGACGTAATTCGTCTGGGTCAGTATTACTGCTAAGGAGTATGTTCCTATAAGACTCGATTGTATCCTTCACCTGGACATATTTTTGGCTAGCCACCTTTGTGGAAATGTTTAGCTCGAAGAAGTCAACTGAGTTGGTTTCTAAACAGTTGTCACATTTGTCAAGTAGTCTGGATAGGTGATTTTGACGACCTCTCAGGCCAATACAGATTCTCCCTAATATTGCAGGAGTAGCCATTCTGGCTGTAAATTTGAGCCTTATAGGGCTTATATAGCTACTTGTACAGCTATGGTACTTGCTCTTTATGTAGAGCAGGTATAATTATTGACAGCCTGATATTTTCTTGAGGCTGATTGTAATTTACCTCATTTAGAGGTTAGCTACCTACCTAATAATAAGTAACTAAGATTTGAGTGGTACCTTGGTCTCACTACAGGTGTTCCTTAGCTTAGCTCTTCAAAATCAGCCTTGGATGGGCAGTGAACTTACAGTAACACTCAAAGATGTACATGGAAATATATAATAAAATATAATTACACAATAAATGGTTAATCCCACCCATTCGAGTCAGCACTACATAAAATAATAATGCACCAGCACTGTCTAACAGTACTAGTTAAGTAATAATCCTACCTATTAATGCAGCTAATGGTGTAGACTGGATTTGTACTAATCTTAGTACCGTGTCAGTCTGAAATATCCTACCTCTGTTGGGTTGGCATAATAACTACAATAAATGTGGTGCAATAATGTATAAATAGTGCTATGTTTTTGGATTTTGTAATTTTATATAATATATACACTGGTAGAAATTATGTGTATAAGAAATTAAATGAACACAAGAGAATTAATTGTGTTTGGTAAGTATTCTACTGCCGTAAATAATATTTAACTCCTGAATGTACTTCCTAATTGTGGAATAAAATGTTATCAGGGTTAGTAATGATTAATTAGTATGGGATCAGCAATTTGTATTAGTATACTGGATCCTAAAATGTTAATGAATCCACTGACTTGAGTGAATCAGTAATTATGGATTGAATTTAGGCTATAATGGACAGTCTGCTGACAGCCGTATATTGAAATATTTGTATAGCCCAAATGGTTAACACATAATTGGTGTTAGTGAGGAATTATTATAGAAGTTATGAGCTGTTGCTCCTGGTGACCTAAAGATTCTTACTTCAGTATGAGGTATAGGTCTAAGTGTTGTGGGTAATTGACTGTGTCCCACGAGTGCTACCTTATATATGAGGTATAAGTAGCAAATAAATTGGTGTGAATTAGGCTAACCTATGTGTTACACTGCCGGTAGACACAATTAATAAATGTGGTTAGTCTAAACTACTTCACACGGTGATTAGTTATTATTAATTAGTATGTATCCGGTTCGATAAGGACCATAATGTGGGATATTTGGGGCTTGACTCAATTATTTATTTAATCAAATTAATAATGAAGGACCACCCACTTTTGAGAAAAGAGGGAAACTAATAAAAAGTGATCATTAGAAACACAAGGAAGAACCAGTGTCTATGGATAAATATTAGAAAGAATAATCACTTGAATAAATAATGGACTGTATGGTTATGTTACGGCCCTCTCGGGTCGCAACCGGGTTCTTTCTCTGATGTTGTTAGAGGTAGGGTATCCTGCCCCAAGCTAGTAGTGGCTTTCAAGGGATGTGATCCGTAACGCAAGTAAATTAAAGAAGGAAGGGAGACAAAGGCAAAAACTTAATAATACAATTATTACCGTCACCATAAATAATATATAAAAGGTTACACGGGGGAGGGGTATAAACACTATTATGTACAACGTCGTCTTCCTCTGAAGACTCCGGACGTTCACGGTGCTCAACGATGCTAAGCTCTTGGTCCTCTTGTGGCCTCACAATGAATCCTACGATTCTCTTGAGTCTACACAGGCCAGCCAAATCACAGTTCCACTGGGGGTACCGTCGTGGAGGGCGTCAACCACAAATCCAGCCTGTAGCTGGCAGGTTCCAATCAGCAACGCTGCATAGGCCACTCCACGACCGATACTAGGGTTGCGAGCCTTAGTCAGGAGCCTCGTGTGATCCCACAGATCACTCTCCTCACCACAACACCCCAGTGGTTAAGCGTCTCCACCAGTCAGTCCCGGGTACTACTGTCGGAAAATCCGACACCATTTAATATATCATACAGACAGATAATAATTTCTGCTGTATTACCAACAAGTTACCCATAGAAAACGTAACTTGTAGTGGAATTACCGTCTATAGAAAACGGGATATCATCACCACATACTATTATAATTCACCAGCTATTCTGCTGGGAATTATTCTTAAATACATTAGTCTTTGGACTTTACCATCATAAAAACATCTTATATAAATTAACTTAATTATCAATATTAAAGTAGAGTAAATGTGACCCTTCTATCACTTTCTGACATGTGGACAATGTAAGCCAGGCGTCAGAGTGAGGAAGGAGGGCAGCGATTGTTTATATTGAGACCAGAGGCTCACACGGGAGCAAATTCGGCTCCTGTTAAATTTACTTGGACGTAGTGTTATGGAAACCAAAGGTGTACCATTTTTCAACACGCTGTCTACATATCAAGTTAAGTGTTCTTTCCGAAACCCATTATCTATCATTAGTGGCCATTAATGTCATTGGGTAGGGTTAGCCGGTTAGAACGCGAAATCGCCTCAAACTAAAGGTAATTAAGCCAGGTCTTCAATGTTCCATGTACAGTTTTCTCTGATATAGCTTGTCATATATAGGTATCTGGCTTCACAGCTAGCGCACTTTTGACAGGTCAAGACGAGGATGCAAGATTTTGTGCACCAGTTACTGGGTGATGGAAGCTGCCTCAAAGAGGATAATTTGGTGTCTACACCCTAGTTATACCTGGTGGACTAACCTGCTGTACTATAAGATAAGGAACCTTTTCAATGTATGTAGTCTATTCCTGTAGTTTGATTGGCTGCATATATATTAATTTAATAAACCCCCCTAATGTGTAGAGGATCGATTTGTGAGATTAAGAGATTATTGCAGAAATACAGTCCACTTATCATTATACAAATTGCTATCGAAGTATATAAATTAACGTAAATATAAATTCATATAAATTAAATAAATATAAATCTCACAGGTCGGTTCCCACATTATTTGGTCATCTTCGAACCGGATGACGGATTATTTGATCCTATGAACCCACATTTGGTCATCTTAGTACCGGATGAACCAGTTAACCAGTGGATTCATTAAATATACTAGTGCAGTGTTATTTAAACAAAGGCCAGCCAGTCAAAGACAGCGGCGAAGCCTCGAGGGAGCTCAGGAGCCCCCCCTCAACTGAGTTCAGCCTCATCAGCGGTTTCATGCACACCCACAGATATTTGGTGGCGTGTTATTTCGTGAAATGACAGCGCTAATATTGAAGCCAGCCAAATTAGTGACTGTGTCGCGAGATTGTTCACGGATTTCGTGGTGTTACATTTCGCGAGAGATTATCCACGAATTTTGTGGACTTTATTTCGCGAGGTCACTAATAATATTTAATACTTCTTGATAATATAAGAAGTTTCATAGAGGCTAATTAAGAGGCTATTATCAATAATTGTGTATATTATTTCTCCAAAATAGAGAATTATTTAATATATATTGCACTAGTGATCACAGTATATTTACTAATTGCCAACCCACAACAGGGTAGGATATGACTAGTTGAACTATTATCGTTCATCCTAGTCCCATTATTCCCATAGTCAGTTGTACTATATTGATTAACCTAGCACCATTAATGAATGGTCCAGACCCTATTTTGGGTGTAATTTTTATCAACTCGAGTTGAGTTGTATATATAATAATTTACTTATGATCATTACACCTTTGAGTGATTAATTAGTGTCTCTACCATCCTAGGGTGATATAGAAGAGCTAACCTAAAGGTACTTCCAGTGACACTGGTTTATCACTCAAATCATTAGTGTGTATGATTGTATATATATAATGTGTATTAATTTTAAGTGCTAACCTCTAGTAGAGGTAGGATTATTGCCTAGTGAGTGCAGAATTTACCCTAGGCTACCATTAGTGTTTGTTTAGTATTATGAGCAGCCCAAGTACAAGTCCCACAAGGCTTCACCAACGAGCCAGTATGGATAATGCAGGGAGAATGAAAAGAACCCTTGCAGGTCTTAAAGGCCACTTAACAAGACAGATCAAGAAATGTGAAGATTTGTCACAACAATCAACAGTTGATTATGCTGACCTGGAAAGCTATTATCAAGCAGCTGCAGGTAAATTTGAGCAAATCAAATGTCAAATAGCAACATATGTGGCTGAACTTGCCAACACCAATTTATCAGAAACAGAAATAGACGACATTATGGTTGATCTTGCGAATTATGAAGATCAAACTCAGGCCACGTTACAGCCTTATGTCAAATTAATTGCCCAGAACAAGGCAACAACAACAGCAACAACAGCAACAGTTGCGTCTAATACGAGTCAAGCAGAAGCTCGACTCCCTCCAATTAATTTACCCACTTTCTCAGGAAAAGATGAGGAAGATTGGGATGAATTTTGGAACAAATTCGTTGACCTTGTAGACTCAAAACAATCTTTACCAAAGAGTAGTAAATTCTCTTATTTGCAAGGCCAATTATCAGGTGAGGCTAAAACAGTAGTATCACATCTGAGATTAACTAATGACGGCTATGATCTGGCAGTAAAACTCCTCAAGGATAATTATGCTGATCCAGAAGTAAGAACATCACATTTAGTTCATGAGCTGTTGCATTTACCCCCACCGGAGGCTTCAGCTGATTTACTCCAAGTTTTCAAGCTGGAGATAGAATCATTGATCAATGCCCTCAGCCTGACAGCAGATACAAACGGGGCTGAGTGGGTCTTGAAAATAATTGTCCAGGAGAAAATACCTAGGGACATATTGAGACAAATGAGTGCTCATTACAATAAAAGCATCTTATCCATGAATGAAATATCTGAAGGTTTAAAGTCAGTAGTTCATCAATTACGAACACATGACAAATTAAAACCACCAAGTAAACCCTCAGAAACCAATAATAGTAAACCACAGAGTACCAAAGGTACTCCAAATCAATCTAGACAATATAATTCAACACCAAAGTGGAACAGTAACAGTGTGGGCGTATATGCAGTGGGACCCTCCAAGCCTATAGTTACTGTGTCACCCAAGAACGTGACACCAAAGGGTACTGGAAGCTATGGAACATGTTTGTTCTGCAATGAGAAACATTCAATGTACCACTGCCCTAATTTTCCTGATAGTGACGCCCGTGTTGAGCGACTCAAAGATTTGCAACATTGCACGAGGTGCCTCAGGAAACATAACATCAACGACTGTGATACCCAATTACACACCTGTAATAGGTGTAACAAAGGTCAGCACCATGCAGCATTGTGCAGAGACACCAAAACAACGTCTCCAAACCCCAAGGTGGAAGATAGCATTCCCACCACAGTACAGTACTGCAAGGTGCAACAAACAAACAGTGTCCAATCGGCAAAGTCTAAAGGTAATACGACTTTGCCTACTGCCCAAATTACCATCCTGAATAAGAGGGCCAAGGTCCATACCCGTGGGTTGTTTGACCAAGGATCCCAGAGAACATATATCACTAAAAAGTTGGCAGATGAATTACAATTAAGGCCTGTAGCCCAGACGTCATTCAACATCTCAGGGTTTGTAACAGATGCAGGACCTCAAGTCTACCAGGTGGTACAACCATCAGTACGTTTAGGCAGGTACGTCTGTAGAGTACAAGCCATTGTGGTGGACAAAATACCAGTAGACCTACAAGTTCAAGGTCTGAGAGCAACAGCCAAATTCCTGAGAAATAGAGGAATAAAATTGGCAGATAATATTAAGTCTGATCACCTCAACGACTTCGGTCTCCTTGTAGGGACAGACTATTGTCATCGATTCATCGGTAGCCCTACTAAATATCAGGGCATAACCATGTTAAACTCTGCAGGAGGTAAATTACTCTCAGGCCCAGTATCAAGCCTGAGGAGACCTATGCCTGCAGATAAACAATACCAGTAGAAATCTAAATTTGTCAGCTGATTATATTTCTCCAGTAGCATTATACTAAGGAGATTACAGCTGACTATACCAACAGAGGTTGATGTTAGTATCATCATTTAAAGCTGAAGTTGAGTTCATGAGGCCTCAGTGGCAAATCAGTGAACAGTAGCTTAAATAGCTACAAGTCACTGCGACCAATGTCACTGAACCCACTGCAGTCTCAGAACCATACTTTACTTTAATGATGAGCTATTCAATCCTCTGAATCAATTAATTAAATTAAACCCCAGTAAATCTGATGACTGATTTGATACATTTATTATTTAATCAAGATGTATTCCATGGGCTTCAGTGTTTATATATCAGTGACCAGTTACCTGAACAAACTTCAAGTTATATCTATGTCACTGATCTCACTGCAGTCCCTGAATCATACTTGACTGTAGTACTTGATCACATCCAGTCTTCTGGGTTAAATAATATGTAATAAGGCTTGAATATTAGCCTTTCAAGAGTTGACAGGCAAATGAAATCGCATTAGACTTCTAACCCCTGCAACTCTAGTACGGGACATCCGTCCTGTACGAACAGACACATAAATGTGTGATTACTAACTACTAACATCAAATTAATCTAATAATTCGAAGGAGGAGTATCGGTGTTCGTCTGTTCTAATTAGGACTTCGACCCGTGAGCCGCCCCTGGGGAATTATGTCGGAAAATCCGACACCATTTAATATATCATACAGACAGATAATAGTTTCTGCTGTATTACCAACAAGTTACCCATAGAAAACGTAACTTGTAGTGGAATTACCGTCTATAGAAAACGGGATATCATCACCACATACTATTATAATTCACCAGCTATTCTGCTGGGAATTATTCTTAAATACATTAGTCTTTGGACTTTACCATCATAAAAACATCTTATATAAATTAACTTAATTATCAATATTAAAGTAGAGTAAATGTGACCCTTCTATCACTTTCTGACATGTGGACAATGTAAGCCAGGCGTCAGAGTGAGGAAGGAGGGCAGCGATTGTTTATATTGAGACCAGAGGCTCACACGGGAGCAAATTCGGCTCCTGTTAAATTTACTTGGACGTAGTGTTATGGAAACCAAAGGTGTACCATTTTTCAACACGCTGTCTACATATCAAGTTAAGTGTTCTTTCCGAAACCCATTATCTATCATTAGTGGCCATTAATGTCATTGGGTAGGGTTAGCCGGTTAGAACGCGAAATCGCCTCAAACTAAAGGTAATTAAGCCAGGTCTTCAATGTTCCATGTACAGTTTTCTCTGATATAGCTTGTCATATATAGGTATCTGGCTTCACAGCTAGCGCACTTTTGACAGGTCAAGACGAGGATGCAAGATTTTGTGCACCAGTTACTGGGTGATGGAAGCTGCCTCAAAGAGGATAATTTGGTGTCTACACCCTAGTTATACCTGGTGGACTAACCTGCTGTACTATAAGATAAGGAACCTTTTCAATGTATGTAGTCTATTCCTGTAGTTTGATTGGCTGCATATATATTAATTTAATAAACCCCCCTAATGTGTAGAGGATCGATTTGTGAGATTAAGAGATTATTGCAGAAATACAGTCCACTTATCATTATACAAATTGCTATCGAAGTATATAAATTAACGTAAATATAAATTCATATAAATTAAATAAATATAAATCTCACAGGTCGGTTCCCACAACTACAATCCCTCAGCTGCCACGTCACAGGCAGGCTAACACCACAGTGTTCATCCAGGGGGTGACTCACAGCTGCTGCAGCAAATACTTGGAGACAAGACGGCTGCCTTGGGTAGACTGATCCAACTTCCATTACAGCAGTCCCAAGTCGACTCTGTAATCAGACACGTCATCAGTAATAGGGACACTCTAGGGCACGTCACTTACCGGCTCAGACCCAAACGCCCACCTATCCACTCCATAGATGGCGTTGCTGTCTAAGCGCCACCTCACCAGAGGTCAGCAGCGGCTGTGTTATGAGCTGATCAGGACGGGAAACTAGCCCTTGTAACTGGTATTTCCTGTCCTCACTTGATGGCGCCGTCCATTTGGAGGGGGTTTCGGGAGCTGACCCACAGATGGCGTGGTCGTCACTGCTCCGTGCTCGGATGCTGGATTCGGGTCCGTAACAGGTTAATTAACTAAAGTCAGAGCCTCAAACACCTACATTGGGGGGGTATTGCTAGAACTTCATATACGTCTAGGAACTAGTGTGGTTCGTGCACCAGTTCAATGTTGAATAAAGACTATTGTAACCAAATTATTATAGAATCAATAGGTAAATACAAATAGAAAATATTAATGATTGTTAGAATTAGAGAGCAATCATCTAAGTAAACACATCCATCTCCAGTTCACATGACAAGCATTCAATATGATAATATCATGGATATGTAGAATAAATTGGGGCAATTATATGTGTACAAAAAGTCTTAGCTTTAAGACGATTTCTATGACATCGTTCGTGACTCGTCCTCGTGATCTCAGGATCTCCACATAGAAGCCCTTAGAGGTGACTAACACGAATGTAGTTAACGGCTCGTTGACTCCTCACATACAAGCTGTAATTTAATGGATATTACGTAGCATTGAACTAGGCTACTTAAGTCTCAATATTTATGAAAATAGAAATAAAGATTAGTGCGGTACTAACATTGGATTTTTAGTCGTCTTGCGATGTAACGACAGACTGCCCACGAAATATACAATCTCTAATGATGCATCAAGAAAGAAATACATACCTATCGATGAGTGCAGTGTATGCTGAAGTCTGCCGGTATTGCGTCTCAATCTCAAACTTCCACAATGTTGTACACGTGGTTGAGAGTTTGTCTTGAATATCAACGCGTTATTATTTGACCGAGCACTGTAGATCACGTGGAAGAATAATTATTCGTTCTAAGCTGAGTATCAGTGTAATTCTTGCTGATAATCCCAACGTCACTTGTCTCAGACTCTGACGCCACGACTTTCCTGTCAAAGTAACGGCGTTCGCTGCTCACTCCGCAACACGAGCCCGCCACAAACATACAATGGTGTCTCCTCCTCCCTCAACCCGCGTCACGCATTCACCACAGAAATTATTTATCACGAATAATACTATTTCACGCAATTGTGGTTGAAATACTTTAATAAAGACTGGGTTGTGATTCTAGGGATTTAAATATTATTGCTTTCTCGTCTTATGGTGGTAAACGAGAAATGGAGAAGATTATAGTTTTCTCCATGGCATTCACACGTGACAGAAAAACTATTACTTGACAACAATTGTAACTGAAAACTCTCGATTTAGAATTATTTGGGAGTTATGTTATCCGTAAATAATTATCACACAGAATACTGATGATTTTAGAGAACCACATTCAATTCTCTAACACACTGGCAATAAATGTGTTTAACTAGATATAATCTGACGCAATACTGGTGCTTGGTTTTGTAAGAATTCCAGCATCCATATGTAGATATAATGGTTAGTTTATGTAAACATTACTGTTAGTAAGTTTTAGTGACTACTGTAGTTAGTATATAATAATACTGATTTATTATAATACAATAGTATTGTATTAGTGTTGGAAATTTCCAACAAATACTTCATATTAAAGAATGCTGAAGTAAAGTGAATTTAATGCAATTCACGTAAATGTAAACATTTTCCCCCAGCTGTTTGGGCTGATGCAACAGTCTGCCATAATTTCTAGGGAAAATGAGTTATTACTACGCTTTAATAAAATGAATTCAAGATTACTAAACTATTGGTTAGTACAGTTAGTGGATTATAATACATAGTACAAGAATAGTTTCTTAAAGTACTAAGTGTTAATAAATAAATGTTGGAAATTTCCAACACAGAGGTATGCCACTAGGCTAGTGCCAGAGCTAAGAGGCATGAGTTATAAGGAAAGGCTGCGTGAACTGTACCTCATGTCGCTGAAAGACAGAAGAGCTCGGGAAAACATGATCACCATATACAAAATTCTCAGGGGAATCGACAGGGGTAGACATAGATGGATTATTCAACACAGGTGGTACACGTGCAAGAGGATACAGGTTGAAGCTGAGTACCCAAATGTGTCACAGAGACATTAGAATTAACTCTACAGTGTCAGAGTAGTTAGTAAATGGAATGCACTAGGAATTGGAGGCTGACGCCATATACAGTTTTAAATATAGATATGATAGAGCCCAGTAGGCTTAGGAATCTGTACATCAGTTGATTGACGGTTGAGAGGTAGGACCAAAGAGCCAAAGCTCAACCCACACAAGTACAACTAATGAGTGCTTGGGGGCTTACTAGTACTCACCTAGTACAACTAGTTGTACTAGGTGAGTACACTCACACACACACACACCACATTTACGTACCAGTGAGCCCAAAACATAGTTTTTGGTCATATGAAGGGTACAGCAACGCAGTGATAACGCAACATAGTGAATTCTTATATCGTTGGATAAGAAAAAAAATTGAAAAAGAACGAGACGGTGGCACCAAAGGCCTGAGAAGGGAAGAGCTTGGACCACCACGTGGGAGGACCTCTGGCAGGGACATCAGCAAATAAGGCGGACATACTTCATAAATCACCTAATTGTGCTGTGGGATGCTTACTCAGAGGTGAGTGCCTCTCAAAGTCAGTCATACAAGGTGTACAGTGTTTTTTATATATGAATTAGCTTTGAACATAAGTTAATTAAAATACGAAAAAGAAGCTCAAGAGCCTCAGCTTGGTACTAGTTTCTCACACCTGTGTGTTACATTACACCGCCACTGACTAGACCTACCCCCCCCCCTCCTCACCATAACACGCCAGTGTAAACACACACACACACACACACACGCACGCACAAACCAGCCTACTGCCAACCTCACCTCTCACCCCAGGGACTGACCCTCCATACCTCACCCACCTGATTGCCCTCCTTCCTCTCTTCCTCTCTGCCTACTTCCCTCTCTCCCTCACTCTCCCTCCCTTTCACTCCCCTTCACTCCTCCTCTCCCTTTCACTCCCTCTCTCCCTCCACCAGTTAACCCCCCCCCCCACCATGCCACCCCCACAATAAACACACACACACACACACACACACACAGACATGACAAGGGAGGAGAGAACCGTGGCGGCAGAAGCAAGGAAGAGGCGCAGGGCGAGAGGGGAAAACCAGGAAGTCACAGCTCCCAACACAACACCCCCAGAGGCGAGGGGGGAACCCACAACCAGCTACCCAGTAACACCAGAAGGGAGGACAACCCCGCCTCCCTCCTCTGCATAGAAAACCCCCCTACCCCAAACCCTCCCTGCCCCTACTCAAATGTTCAGCCAAATCTCCCTCCTCCCCCACCCAATCCCCACCCTTCTACCCCTCCCCTCCTCCCGAGTCCTCCCTCCCCCCCTTTCCTTCCCGTCCTCCCTCCCCTTTCACCCCATACCCTTCCTGTCCCTCCCCCTTCACTGGATCCCCCGCCCCTCATCCCAGTATCCTCTGAGACCCTGTTATCCACCTCACAGGTCCTCACACCCATGGAAAAGCCTCCCCCCACCAGCAGAACACTCACCAAGGAGGCGATTTGAGAAGGGACAGAAGAAAGTGAGCCTCGAAGCGATGTACACTAACATAGATGGAATTACAAATAAAGCAAATGAGCTTGGAGAACTGGTACTAGAGGAAAACCCAGACATAATAGCCCTCACAGAAACAAAGATCACGAAAACGATAACAAATGCAGTGTTCCCACAGGACTATTATGTTATGAGGAAAGAGAGGGAAGGAAGAGGTGGGGGTGGTGTAGCTCTGCTGGTAAAAAAAGGCTGGGATTTTGAGGAGATGGATATTCAGGGCTGTGAAGGTTTCAGTGACTACATAGCCGGTACTGTAACAAATGGAGGGAAAAAAATTATAGTCGCAGTCATATATAATCCACCACCAAATGACAGAAGACCTAGACAGGAATATGATAGAAACAACATGGCCACCATTAACATAATAGAAAGAGCAGCTTCTGTTGATAGCAGGAATGGATCTGGACTACTAATTATGGGAGACTTCAACCATGGGAAGATAGATTGGAAGAACAGAGACCTGCATGGAGGACCAGAAACATGGAGAGCTAAGCTGCTGGACGTGGCAACAAGAAACTTTCTAAGCCAGCACACCAAAGAACCAACAAGAATGAGAGGAGAAGATGAACCAGCAATGCTTGATTTGATATTTACCCTAAATGAATGGGATATAAGGGAAGTTAAGATGGAAGCGCCCTTGGGAATGAGTGACCACAGTGTATTGAACTTTGAGTTCCTGGTAGAACTAGGACTTATCTCCCCCCAAAAAGAACTAGGAATCAAAAGGCTGGCATACCGAAAGGGGAATTATGAACAGATGAGAAGTTTCCTAAGTGAAATACCTTGGGACACAGACCTCAGAGACAAGTCTGTACAGGGTATGATGGACTATGTTACCCAAAAGTGTCAGGAGGCAGTAAACAGGTTCATCCCGGCCCAAAGGGAAAAATCCGAGAAGCAACAGAAGAATCCATGGTATAATAGGGCATGTATGGAAGCGAAGAAACTGAACAAAAAGGCGTGGAGGAACTTCCGGAATAACAGAACACCAGAAAGCAGAGAGAGATACCAGAGAACCAGGAATGAGTACGTCAGGGTGAGAAGAGAAGCAGAGAAAAATTTTGAAAATGATATAGCAAACAAAGCCAAGACCGAACCAAAGCTACTCCACAGTCACATCAGAAGGAAAACAACAGTGAAAGAACAGGTATTGAAACTTCGAACAGGCGAGGACAGGTATACAGAGAATGACAGAGAGGTGTGTGAGGAACTCAACAAGAGGTTCCAGGAGGTCTTCACAATAGAACAGGGTGAGGTCACTGTGGTAGGAGAAAGGGAGGTAAACCAGGCGGCCTTGGAGGAGTTCGAAATTACGAGAGAGGAGGTCAAGAGACACCTGCTGGATCTGGATGTTAGAAAGGCTGTTGGTCCAGATGGGATCTCACCATGGGTACTGAAAGAGTGTGCAGAGGCACTTTGCTTGCCACTCTCCATAGTGTATAGTAAGTCACTAGAGACGGGAGACCTACCAGAAATATGGAAGACGGCGAATGTGGTCCCAGTATACAAAAAGGGCGACAGACAAGAGGCACTGAACTACAGGCCAGTGTCCTTGACTTGTATACCATGCAAGGTGATGGAGAAGATCGTGAGAAAAAACCTGGTAACACATCTGGAGAGAAGGGACTTCGTGACAAATCGCCAACATGGATTCAGGGAGGGTAAATCTTGCCTTACAGGCTTGATAGAATTCTACGATCAGGTGACACAGATTAAGCAAGAAAGAGAGGGCTGGGCGGACTGCATTTTCTTGGATTGTCGGAAAGCCTTTGACACAGTACCGCATAAGAGGCTGGTACATAAGCTGGAGAGACAGGCAGGTGTAGCTGGTAAGGTGCTCCAGTGGATAAGGGAGTATCTAAGCAATAGGAAGCAGAGAGTTACGGTGAGGGGTAAGACCTCCGATTGGCGTGAAGTAACCAGTGGAGTCCCACAGGGCTCTGTACTCGGTCCTATCTTGTTTCTGATATATGTAAATGATCTCCCGGAGGGTATCGATTCATTTCTCTCAATGTTTGCGGACGATGCTAAAATTATGAGAAGGATTAAAACAGAAGAGGACTGTTTGAGGCTTCAAGAAGACCTAAACAAGCTGAAGGAATGGTCGAACAAATGGTTGTTAGAGTTTAACCCAACCAAATGTAATGTAATGAAGATAGGTGTAGGGAGCAGGAGGCCAGATACAAGGAATCATCTGGGAGAGGAAATTCTTCAGGAGTCAGAGAAGGAAAAAGACTTGGGGGTTGATATCACGCCAGACCTGTCTCCTGCAGCACATATCAAGCGGATAACATCAGCGGCATATGCCAGGCTGGCCACCATACGAACGGCATTCAGAAACCTGTGTAAAGAATCATTCAGAACTTTGTATACCACATATGTCAGGCCAATCCTGGAGTATGCAGCCCCAGCATGGAGTCCATATCTAGTCAAGGATAAGACGAAACTGGAAAAGGTTCAAAGGTTTGCCACCAGACTAGTACCCGAGCTGAGGGGTATGAGCTACGAGGAGAGACTACGGGAATTAAACCTCACTTCGCTGGAAGACAGAAGAGTTAGGGGGGACATGATCACCACATTCAAGATTCTGAAGGGGATTGATAGGGTAGATAAAGACAGTCTATTTAACACAAGGTGAACACGCACAAGGGGACACAGGTGGAAACTGAGTGCCCAAATGAGCCAGAGAGATATTTGAAAGAACTTTTTTAGTGTCAGAGTGGTTGACAAATGGAATGCATTAGGGGGTGATGTGGTGGAGGCTGACTCCATACACAGTTTCAAGTGTAGATATGACAGAGCCCGATAGGCTCAGGAATCTGTACACCTGTTGATTGACGGTTGAGAGGCGGGACCAAAGAGCCAGAGCTCAACCCCTGCAAACACAACTAGCTGAGTACAACTAGGTGAGTACATACACACACACACTCACACGCACACGCACAAACACGCACACGCACACGTCAATAGGAAGTGATGTGGTGGAGGCTGACTCTAAACACAGTTTCAAATGTAGATATGATAGAGCCCAGTAGGCTCAGGAATCTGTACACCAGTTGATTGACAGTTGAGAGGCGGGACCAAAGAGCCAAAGCTCAACCCCCGCAAGCACAATTAGGTGAGTACAATTAGGTGAGTACAATTAGGTCAGTACAAAGACACACACACACACACGCACACACATGCACACACAGACACACTGACATAACGACTCTGACATAAGAGAAATCAGTTTTGAGGACCCAGTAGGAGTGAGCGACCACAGTGTATTGGTGTTTGAGTACCTGATTGTAGAAAGGTTATTGAACTCGAGGAGGGATACCGAAACCAAAAGGTTAGCATACCGAAAGGGAAACTATGAGGAGATAAGAAAATGCCTAGCAGATATAGCATGGGAAACAGAGCTCAGGGAAAAGACGGCCCAAGATATGATGGAATACATCACGCAAAAATGCAAGGATGCAGCAAACAAGTTTGTCACAGTCCAAAAGGAAAACAGTGAAATGAAGATGAGAAACCCATGGTTTAATCAGAGATGTAGGCTAGCTAAGCAGCAAAGTAAAAGGGCATGGAGAAACTATAGGAATAACAGGACACTGGAGAGCAGAGAAAGATACCAGAATGCCAGGAATGAATATGTTAGGATGAGAAGAGAGGCAGCAAGACAATACGAAAATGACATCGCAAGCAAGGCAAAGACTCAGCCTAAATTGCTGCATAGCCACATCAGGAGAAAAACAACAGTAAAGGAACAGGTTATGAAATTAAGGTTAGGGGCAGAAGGATTCACTACAAACGACAAGGAAGTGTGTGAGGAACTGAATAAGAAATTCCAAGAGGTCTTCACCTTAGAGCAAGGAGAAATCCCAGAGATAAGAGAGGGAATAGCTAACCAGGAACCACTGGAAGAGTTTGAGATTACCAGCGGGGAAGTAAGGAAGTGTTTACTAGAATTGGATGTGACAAAGGCTATAGGCCCAGATGGAATCTCCCCTTGGATACTAAAGGAAGGAGCAGAAGAACTGTGCCTCCCGCTCTCCATGGTGTATAACAAATCACTGGCAACAGGGGAACTGCCAGAAATTTGGAAAGCAGCTAACGAAGTCCCGATATACAAGAAAGGGGATAGACAGGAGGCACTGAATTACAGACCAGTGTCCCTAACCTGCATACCATGCAAGATGATGGAGAAGATTGTGCGAAGAAAGCTAGTGGAGCACCTGGAGCGAAAGAACTTTGTAACACAGCATCAACATGGATTCAGGGATGGCAGGTCCTGCCTCACAGGGTTACTTGAATTTTACGACCAGGCAACAAAAATAAGGCAAGAAAGAGAAGGGTGGGCAGACTGCATATTTTTGGATTGTCAGAAAGCCTTTGACACAGTGCCACACAAGAGGCTAATGAAAAAACTGGAGATGCAGGCTGGAGTGAAAGGGAAGGTACTCCGCTGGATACAGGAGTACCTAAGTAACAGGAGACAACGAGTCAGTGTGAGGGGTGAGGTCTCAGATTGGCGAGACGTTACGAGTGGAGTACCGCAGGGGTCAGTCCTTGGACCTATACTGTTTCTGATATATGTAAATGATCTTCCAGAGGGTATAGAATCGTTTCTCTCAATGTTTGCCGATGATGCAAAAATTATGAGGAGGATTGAAACTGAGGACAATAGTAGGAGGCTACAAGATGACCTAGACAGACTGAGTGAATGGTCCAACAAATGGCTGTTGAAGTTCAACCCGAGTAAATGCAAAGTAATGAAACTAGGTGGTGGAAATAGGAGGCCAAACACAGGATACAGAATTGGAGATGAAGTACTTAATGAAACGAACAAAGAGAAAGATCTAGGAGTTGATATCACACCAAACCTGTCTCCTGAAGCCCACATAAAAAGAATAACGTCTGCGGCATATGCGAGGCTGGCTAACATCAGAACAGCGTTCAGGAACCTGTGTAAGGAATCATTCAGAATCTTGTACACCACATATGTAAGACCAATCCTGGAGTATGCGGCCCCAGCATGGAGCCCGTACCTTGTCAAGCACAAGACGAAGCTGGAAAAAGTCCAAAGGTATGCCACTAGACTAGTCCCAGAACTAAGAGGCATGAGTTACGAAGAATGGCTGCGGGAAATGCACCTTACGACACTGGAAGACAGAAGAGTAAGGGGAGACATGATCACAACCTACAAAATCCTCAGAGGAATCGACCGGGTAAACAAGGATAAACTATTCAACACTGGTGGGACGCGAACAAGGGGACACAGGTGGAAACTGAGTACCCACATGAGCCACAGAGACGTTAGAAGGAACTTTTTCAGTGTCAGAGTAGTTAACGGATGGAATGCATTAGGCAGTGATGTGGTGGAGGCTGACTCCATACACAGTTTTAAATGTAGATACGATAGAGCCCAGTAGGCTCAGGAATCTGTACACCAGTTGATTGACAGTTGAGAGGCGGGACCAAAGAGCCAAAGCTCAACCCCCGCAAGCACAAATAGGTGAGTACACACACACAGACACACACACAAACACACACACACACACACACACACACACACACACACACACACACACACACACACACACACACACACACACACACACACACACACACACAGAAATTTGCCAGAAATTTGGAAAGCAGCTAACGTAGTCCCGATATACAAGAAAGGGGATAGACAGGAGGCACTGAATTACAGACCAGTGTCCCTAACCTGCATACCATGCAAGTTGATGGAGAAGATTGTGCGAAGAAAGCTAGTGGAACATCTGGAGCGAAAGAACTTTGTAACACAGCATCAACATGGATTCAGGGATGGCAGGTCCTGCCTCACAGGGTTACTTGAATTCTACGACCAGGCAACAAAAATAAGGCAAGAAAGAGAAGGGTGGGCAGACTGCATATTTTTGGATTGTCAGAAAGCCTTTGACACAGTGCCACACAAGAGGTTAGTGAAAAAACTGGAGATGCAGGCTGGAGTGAAAGGGAAGGTACTCCGTTGGATACAGGAGTACCTAAGTAACAGGAGACAACGAGTCAGTGTGAGGGGTGAGGTCTCAGATTGGCGAGACGTTACGAGTGGAGTACCGCAGGGGTCAGTCCTTGGACCTATACTGTTTCTGATATATGTAAATGATCTTCCAGAGGGTATAGAATCGTTTCTCTCAATGTTTGCCGATGATGCAAAAATTATGAGGAGGATTGAAACTGAGGACGATAGTAGGAGGCTACAAGATGACCTAGACAGACTGAGTGAATGGTCCAACAAATGGCTGTTGAAGTTCAACCCGAGTAAATGCAAAGTAATGAAACTAGGTGGTGGAAATAGGAGGCCAAACACAGGATACAGAATAGGAGATGAAGTACTTAATGAAACGAACAGAGAGAAAGATCTAGGAGTTGATATCACACCAAACCTGTCTCCTGAAGCCCACATAAAAAGAATAACGTCTGCGGCATATGCGAGGCTGGCTAACATCAGAACAGCGTTCAGGAACCTGTGTAAGGAATCATTCAGAATCTTGTACACCACATATGTAAGACCAATCCTGGAGTATGCGGCCCCAGCATGGAGCCCGTACCTTGTCAAGCACAAGACGAAGCTGGAAAAAGTCCAAAGGTATGCCACTAGACTAGTCCCAGAACTAAGAGGCATGAGTTACGAGGAAAGGCTGCGGGAAATGCACCTTACGACACTGGAAGACAGAAGAGTAAGGGGAGACATGATCACAACCTACAAAAATCCTCAGAGGAATCGACCGGGTAAACAAAGATAAACTATTCAACACTGGTGGGACGCGAACAAGGGGACACAGGTGGAAACTGAGTACTCACATGAGCCACAGAGACGTTAGAAGGAACTTTTTTAGTGTCAGAGTAGTTAACGGATGGAATGCATTAGGCAGTGATGTGGTGGAGGCTGACTCCATACACAGTTTTAAATGTAGATATGATAGAGCCCAGTAGGCTCAGGAATCTGTACACCAGTTGATTGACAGTTGAGAGGCGGGACCAA